>NW_022436990.1:6250283-6362318 GCF_009761245.1 Sapajus apella
GAGTTGGAGTTTTGCTCTTGTTACCCAGGCTGGAGTGCAATGGCACGATCTTGGCTCACCGAAACCTCCGCCTCCTGGGTTCAGGCAATTCTCCTGCCTCAGCCTCCTGAGTAGCTGGGATTACAGGCACGCGCCACCAGGCCCAGCTGATTTTTTGTATTTTTAGTAGAGACGGGGTTTCACCATGTTGACCAGGATGGTCTCGATCTCTTGACCTCGTGATCCACCCGCCTCGGCCTCCCAAAGTGCTGGGATTACAGGCGTGAGCCACCGCGCCCGGCCAAAATGTGTATTTTCTTGTTGCTTCCACCTGTTGGCACTAGTTCTACCACCTGGAAACAAAGAGAAAAGTGTAATATCTTTCTTTCATGTACACCTTTCAAAAGATCCATCACGTTCACCATATTTCTCCCTAAGATCATTCTTCTCCAAGTGAAGCAACTGTTGTTCTTCCTGTAACTGTTCTCTGTAGTGTGGGATTTCAAGTTCCTCTGTTGATCTGGGCACTCTGTTTTAAAAGCTTTACTTACTTGTTTCTATTTTTTTTTCCTCCAATAATCAGGCATAGTCTTCCAGATGAGGAACGATCAGTACAGAAAGAACAGAACTAATAACCTTTTTTATTGTAGATGTAGAACTTCTGTTCAAGAAAATTACATTTATCTTTTGGGAAGACCTATCTATGCTTAGTCACTCTTTTTGCCAAAAATTACATAGTGATTAATTTATAATGAAATTTAAATGAGAAAAAGTATTTAAATGTTATTAGCTTCTAGAAGAAATTCATGTTGACATGAGAATTTCAGGCATCAGTAGTTCAAATTGGAATGGAAAAGGGGTGGGAAAACTCATGAATTGCTATAGCTCTTCAAATCACGTATCTGCTTTACTTCCTATTCATAATGCTAGCACTATCCATTAAGTCAAAAATGGTGGGCAGACTAAGCCCATATCTGGGAATCCTTTGATCCCTTTCTTCCTCTTTATGAGATCCATAAGCTTAACAAATATTTGTGTCCTGGTTACACACACACACACACACACACACACACACACACAAAGGATTCTGATGTAAGAAACGCAAATATTTGTTAATTTGCCCTCAAGTTGCTCTGTAAGCCAGTGAACTGAGGCTGTGTAAGCCCATGAATTGAATAAATCAGGCAACTACTTTAGTCCTCTCACTGAAAGGTACTGTGTAAGCCATTGAATTGAGGGAGAACAAGAGGTTACCATGTTGGTTTGGGTGGCACAGTGGGTTCACCTGAATTGGTTCTCAACTTCTTGTTCCCAGAAGCACAGCTGGAAGTGAACCCAGTTTAAGGAAGTTGGAGTGAAGCTTGGGGGTCAGTCAGAGAAGCTGCAGCCCCATGTTAGATGGATATCCTAAATTAGGGACATGTTGAGCTCTGCCCTCATCTGTAGTCACTTATGGACTCATCAGGAAAAATGATTACTCAGAAAATAATGCATAATATTATCTTCTATTTATATATCTTAAGGTTTGAAATGAAGATATAGCATATACATGAAGATTCCAGGACAAAGGAATTTACAATTTTGAATTCTAAAATGTAATAAGAAATAAATGAGGACTTATTATAAATCTAATCATATGTCACTCTTTTTTTTTTTAAAAAAACATCTGACTATGTGACCATGGGCCCATGAACATTAGAAAAGAAAACTGGTCCATGCCTTGTGATTTTGCGTATCAGCAAAGGAGTCTGACATTTCTTCTGTTGGCAACACACAGTCCTATAGCCAACCCTCTTTGACCATATTCCACCCCCATTAAGGCAGCTTAAAAATTTTGACTAATTTAGGACAGGGCTAGAAGCCCTAATACCATACCCACAGAGCTTGTTAGCTCCCTTGTGTTAGTAAAGCTAAAACTGAAAGTTTCATCACCTTCTTAGCCTCAGAAAGGTACACTCTAATGGATTCAGGTATAATCCTAACTTCATTTGGTTACCACAAGGGAGGGGATGCAGGACTGTAGATAGCTTGAAGCTACCTGCCACACAACTGAGAAAATAAACTCAGAGTAAGGAGGGTCAGCTTCATCATTAAGGTACAACTAATGGTCATGTTTAGCAACTTACCTAAGGGGCTCCTGTCTCAGTATCATGTATTCATCTTCTGAATGTCATAATGCTAATAGACATAGAATTTATTTCTTTATTTTAGAATGAAAGGAAGACTTCATGATTGGTATGCTATGTTGAATAATCCAGAATGCTTTCGGATTAGTTGCTTTATCCAAACAAAGTCAGAAATACTTGTTTCCTAATTTCCTTACTCACAGAAAATCTTTTATTTCTCCAACAGGTTGTTTGGTTTTTACAAGGGAATTCTGCCACCTATCTTGGCTGAAACACCAAAAAGAGCAGTGAAGGTAAGCATTGCATGCGTTCCCACCAAGCAAAAGCACGGTGCAGTAACAGCTTCAGCACAACAAACTCTAAGACATTAAAATGAATTAAATATAAAGCACAAAAAATCTTAATGCAGAAATTATAGCATCATTTTTATTGTAATTAGACTTGGTCAGTCTCTCAAATATGTAGATCAATTTGTAGATTTTTTTAATCAGGTAAAAGCATTCCATTTTAATGGGGAAATTATTCAAAAAGCAACATGGTGAAGGAAATGCTAGTAAACCACAAAATAGCTTGGACCTTTCTTCAAAGCAACTCAGAAATTTTCCTTTGGAGAAATAATTATTAAAGAAAGAGAGAGGGAGGGAAGAGGGAAGAGGAGAGAAAGAAAAACCTTTCTCCCTAAATCATTCCCATTTTATTAACAGAGTAAACCAATATACTATATTTGTTTATATGTGATTCTCACATAGTGTATTTATTTGGCATGCCAACCTCATTTTACCCCCAGTCTCCTCTGTTAAAATTCTCTATTCTGGTTCTTACAAAAATTATTACTTCCAGTACCCTGATTTCCATTTACTTAACCACATGACTGTAGAGGTTTATATACTACTTGCTAGTTGAGTATCTGAAGAGGAACAGGGAGATCTGGCAGAACATGCAGGGGCAAAAGAACTCAATCTGACTACTGTCTTCTCTCAGACAAGAGTCCTGATCATAGAGACTCTGATAGTCATTGCTCCCTTCCCCCATACCACTGACATCACCAAATAAGGCTTTGTCCTTCCATAATAATGATAACCTAAAGACTTCCTTTCCAAGCAATATAAGGCTTTTTTTTTCACATACATTACTCAGTTTGTATTCCCAGTAGTCCTGAAAGGCAAGAGGGAACAGCTCATATACTTTTGCTAAGTAAGTTCAAGAGGGTGACTGGTTTGTAATTATGATAAAATCACCCACATATACACACAAACATCCAACCTTTATATTATGTCAAAATGGCAATTTAATAGGATTGAATTCAAGTCTAGAATTTGGAAAACAAAGCTTTAGAACATACTTTCTCTATAAATTTATCCTCTTTGTTGGTATAGGTTTTGAGATTTTATAATATCACTTCAATACAAATTTCATTATAAGGATCTGAAACACAGTAAAGAATCTGGAATAAGTTCACCAAAGTACACAAAAGAGCTGAATTGAATTATGAAATGGCTTTACTTGATAAAAGACTGCCCAAGTAAACAAACAGGGCAAAGTTCCTGTTCAAAAGGAAAGTTGCTTTATCTGCATGGAATGATATATTCATCTGTTCAGTGATTTACATGTGTAAACAAAGTAAATTACAATTAGAGCTTTTCCTGGAATATTTTCTCTTAATATTATATGTTGGAGACAATTTAAACTTTAAGGGGATTAAGACATCAACATTGAACAATTTTTTACAGGAAAAAAAAAGTTTAGCTTTATAAAATGGAGTTAGTCTCTATTTTACAAAAGCAATGCTCTCTGCCAGAACAATGGTTAACAGATGAACTTTCAGGCAACTGGATATGGTGTATATGTCCCAGACATCTTGTTTCAAGTAGATTTTACCTTAAAATTATTGAGACATATGGTAAGTATGTTGGCTTTTTAAGTATAACTTGGAGCTAAGTGTATCTTTGCCAGATGGATAGCCTAGTTTTTCCAACACAATTTGTGAAAACATTCATTTTATAGATATTTATCTTAGGATTTGTGAGGAAAGCAATCACCTGATTGTAACGATTTCATACATCATAAACTGCTTCATTGTATGTCATCAAAGTTTACTTCAGGAAAAAAAATATTCAGAGACTGTGGGGTATATCTGTGTGTGTGTGTGTGTGTGTGTGTGTGTGTGTGTGTGTGTGTGTGTGTGTTCTTTGGTACTGACACTTTAGTTAAAATCATTACCATAATCAGAAACAGACAATTTTAAGTTTTTGTGTACTTTATTCTTTGAAATAAGCTTATCATTAAAATAATAAGACTAACTGATGCTAAGTGAATGGAACTTCTCGTTTCACAAATTAGACAGAATTAGTATTATAGTTAGCAAAAGGAAATGAAGACTTGAGAGAGATCAACTGATCCCTCAGAGATGAGTGACACCATGGTTCAGGCTTCAGGGTCCAGTCTTGAGCTTCACACATGCAGAAATACCACCTTTCCCACGTTCAGTTTCTCAAGGACTGCCTTATGCTAACTAAATTCACAAGAGATTATAAACTGTGAAGCCTATTTGTTCACTGCAATATACTGATACCAATCATAGTATTTATACATAGTAGATTTCAGTTGATATTGGATGAATAAAAGAAACATATATAAAAAGAAACAGAAAGAAACAAAGAAATATATATAGAGAGAAAATTCCCACATCTACTGTTCAGAGTCTCTGGAGGGCCAAAACTTCCACTCCTGGTGGAGATAGGGTACCAGGGACCAGTATGAAATAACAGTTTTCAAGACACTGGACACCTCAGATGATGAAGGCTGGAAATACCTGAGAAATGGAAAACAAATGAGACGCACCCTGTGATGCCACAGCTTACTGCCTTGGGTTACTTTCCAGGCCCCGGGGCAGGGAGGGGAAACCAAGGCAGAGCCCAGGGGACTCCCTGGGTTGAGAAGGAGCTGAAAGGCAGGGGAGAGCAAGACAGCCAGAGTCCATAGGACAGAGTACCTGCACAAAGGAACAGGGAAGAGCAGACTGCACAAAGAGAGAACTCCTGAGGTCTGCAGAGGGACTCCCCAAGTGTTCAGCTGAGTATTGACCAGTGCATGCCTATGAGGAAACTACCAATGCCTGGGAAAGAACCGCCCAAAAGGCTTCAAGGGAACAGCACTCAGCAGTCACATGGGGCTGGGAATAGTGCCTGTTCCCACCAGCCAGACTGGAAAGCTTCAGCAGTCCCAGGGCATTGAGAGGAGTGCTCATATACTTAAGGCGTCTATGACTCCTTTGATAACCTAAGTGAAGTCAGAGAATAAAAACTAAGATTTTTCAACAGTCTCACTTGTGCCAGTCCTGTCAGGGAATCTTACTTAAATTATCTTATTTAATGATAACTCTAAAAGGTAACTTTTGTGTTCTTGAGAGTTAGAAAGGTTAAGCAACTTTCCTGTGCTTTCACAGCTAATTAGCATAACCTGGAATCAGCTCTAGGACTGCTCACTTCAAAATGCCAGCAAGGTGATTGTCAAAGTGGTGATGATGACCATCAAAAAAATGAAGAAAAATAAATTATTTTAAAAACCTAAGATTATAACACTTTTCCTTCCATGGTTAATGGTTACTAATGCATATTTCATCAAAAAAGTGGTGGTCCCTGGTGAGTACTATTTTAACACCAGGATAGTTTCAGGGCCTTTACAAGCCACTAGAATGTTAGCTCAAGTAGGCAGAGGTTTCTCTTTTTTACTGTTACATGTCCAGTACCTAGAATAGGAGGTCTCTAATAGTATTATTAAATGAGTGAATTAAATGAATCCTAGAAACTCTACATTAATAGTACATTTAAAAGACCATGGCACAAAAGTAGTTCCTGAGTATTGAAAAGAATCAAAATGTATCTGGTAGTAAAATGATTCTTGGGCTACCCAAACACTCATTAAAGCCATCTATAAGGAGCTACTTCTTCCTAACAGCAGAGTATTTTTTGCTCTGAAATCAGATTTTGCGTTCTTTCCCCATTTTACTGGGCTATAAAATAATAGAGTAGAAAATATTGGGGACCATATAATACCCATACCATTTTTGGAGTCTTGAGAATCAGCCTCTAGCAGGACCTAAAAACATGCCTTATCAGTGGTTTTGACAGCTTCTGAGTACCCAAGAGCAAAACATGTTCAAGCAGAGTTGTTGCTCAAAAAGTAGAATACAGAAAGAAAGAAGGGGAAAAATGTATTATATGAAGCAATTGATTAGATTTGCCTCCATTGAAATTTGTTTGCAGAGAAAGTTATACTAAACATCATCTACTGAAGAAACTAACAATACATTCATCTGATAAATCATCACCATCATCTTTATCACCATCAGTTTTGAAGGAAGGAATTATCAGCTCTCTTTCTTCATTCAGGTTGAAGACAGCCTTTTATGGCAGGGGATGATCTAGATAACCTCTTTGGGTTCTTCCCTAGTTTATCATGGCATCTTCATAATTATTTAGTGTTTTCAATTCCATGGAGCAGAGGGGATATGAATAGAATAGAAATGCAAGTTAAGGCTGAAAAGTGTATGTCTTTTTACAAGTGTGTTAGAAAATTGGGCTTTCACTGGGAAAGCAGTTCATAGAGAAAACATAGGAGACCAAAGACATCAGATTTCTAGGCCTGTAATGTTGAATCAGTGCCATAAGAGAGAAGTCTATTGATGTCTGGGGAAACTGAAAATGGTCATGGTAAATGGAAGTTGTATGGTTCATTTACTGCTCTAAAGGATTTCATCAGCTATTCTGTAGGTTATTATAACTGCATTTGAAACTGTGAATGTTAAAGAAAGATCCAATAGCAACTACCCGAGACAGGATTAAAAACTGTATTAGATAGTTTATCATTTTTTGAAATGCTGGTTAACATAATGATTTACTAAAGAAATTTGAGTCAATTAAAGAGTTTGTTGCAGGAAATTGTTATAAATCTGTGGGTTTGGTTTTGTTTCACAGTTTTTCACCTTTGAGCAGTACAAAAAATTGCTAGGATATGTGTCACTGTCACCAGCATTGGTAAGTGAGAGTATTTATTATACTTAAATGTGTGTGTTATTTCATGAAGCAAAATCTAGTAACAAAAACTCTTTTGATTCCCCAAGCCCAGGTACTAAAATATGAATTTGAGTTATTCAATGTTCAGCTACTTGTTGAAAGCCATCTTCCTAATAATTCACAATTTGGCTATTTTATAGCTCCCAGTGATGAATTTATGATAATAATGATATGTCTAGAAAGGTCCCATATGAGATATGGTCAAGAATATGAAATAAAGAGCATGTTTATCAAAGACTCTTTTTAAACCAAGACATGTATATGTTTACATACATACTGCACATACCTATATATGAAAAAGTCAATACGCCAAACGGGTCACTTTTCCAGCTTTTGCACCAGCTGTAGTAAATAGACTTCAGAGCCCTTGGGATAAAATCACTCTGTGGTTAGATGCAGACTGAAGGGCCTTTTATAAGAATGACTGTAAACAACTCAGCTAGGGAGAATTGTGATATTACAATGACATATCTCATTTATTACACAAAATTCACTTGATGCTTTGATCATTTACCTACACCATTCCTCTCCTTCTTGCTGACTTTGCTGCTTTTCACAGAAGTTAATTGTATTGACCAAATGGCTTCTACAAATGTGTGTGCAACAGGAGCCCCCGAGAGAGGAAATGCACTGATGTCTCCCTCCAAGTCTGCAAAACAAAGCAAAACAAAATCTGCATTCGCCCACCAATTGGCAGTGTACTCCAGCCTCAAGGAAAATGCCTTCGTTTACCTAATAAAATGGACAATATTTGAGAATATGCCAAATAGACTGTCCAAGAAGAAGTATCTATTATTTTTTAAAAATCATACATGCCCCTTTTCTAGGAAAGATCCTGTTAGGAAACCTAATAGCATCACTTTTTGTTATGACAAAGCAATGTCTCATCCAACTCTTGCCTATACAAGGTGGCTGGAAGCATGGCCTCCTAGAGAGGAGCAGTTACATCATGAATCTCAAAACTAGCTAAGATTTTTTTCTTTTAATTCTTCAGCAACAAATTTGGAAACAGCTTGGCGAAAAGAGGATTAAAACTTTCCTAGTGAGAAACAATAAAATATGGTCTCTAGGGGGCCAGCTGGCTGTTCTTGTGTCAAACATTTGTACCTTGTGAGAGACTATAGGTCTTTGGACTCTTGAGAATTGAAATAGAAAAGCATTTGGTCACTGAAGCTACCATAACCAAATGCATGCAAACTGTGTACAGTTCTCTTTTCTTGAACTCATTTATTTCACTGACTTTTTTTGATATGGCTAGACATTTAAACAGCTGTTAAATGTCCCCTGGTGCTCTCACATGAAAAGCCTAGGAGACTGGAAACCCAACAGTAAATGTAAGTTTCTGGAACAATCTACGTAACATGATCTCCTGATATCTGATCAATTCTTCTGACAAGGGACTGCTGAACACTAGTTCTGACAGCAAATGTAGCTAAGTTTTATAGAAGAACAAAAAAGGGAATTACTTGGAAGATTGCATATAGTAAGCAATAAAAACCTGGACATCTGGATTTTAGCTTTCCCAGTCAGAATAACTTGAGACTAGTATTTTTTTTTCCACTTTTGGCTTCCAAGATGGAAGTCTGAGATAAATGAATAAAATATTTGGTAAGTTATCCTATACAAATATGTTTAAAATTGTAATGAAGGGAGATGAAATGAAAACATCATCTGTGAGTCTCTCTTTCCTAGAATCTGTATGCAATTTCATTCTTCCTTTTATTATTATTATTATTATTATTATTTTGAGATGGAGTCTTAATCTGTTGCCCAGGCTGGAGTGCAGTGGCGTTTTCTTGGCTCACTGCAACCTCCACCTCCCAGGTTCAAGCTATTCTCCTGCCTCAGCCTCCCTAGTGGCTGGGATTACGGGCACCCACCACCACCAAGCCCGGCTAAATTTTGTATTTTTAGTAGAGACAAGGTTTCACCATGTTGGCCAGCTGATCTTGAACCCCTGACCTCAGGTGATCCACCCACCTTGGCCTCCCAAAGTGCTGAGATTACGGGCATGAGCCACCGCGTCCGGCCATTCTTCCTTTTTCTGTGTGCAACAAGAACCATGATGTTTACATGGCACTCTATGAAATGGCTTCACACATCATTTTGAGCCCTAAAATAACTTTATAAGCAGGAAAACTAGATATCATTATCTATTTTACAGATAAGAAAACTGTGGCTCATCAGAGATTCAGCAATTTATACAACAGAGCCACAGCTAGCACCAATGGCACCTTTGTGTGAATAATAAAAGGCGCCCTTTCTCCTGACTGATGTCTCTCCAGGGCTCCTCTTAGCAAATGAGGGGCAAGCTGGATTCCAGCCTCCACACATCCTTGGTTGGGCACCTTTGCCTATGCACAAGCTACTGTGTGTTACAGCTCTAGTCACACAGCCAATGAGTGCTAGAATTGGACCTAAACCCAGACCTCCTGTGTCTGGATCCTGCCTCTCTGCGTTTCTTTCTAAGATTATACAACATTCCTTTCTCCTTCTCCTCTCTTTTAGTCTCCTATTTAGAAGATATTAGCACCCATTAATAAGAGTTTTCTGTTATTTGCTCTTCATTGGTTTCATTCTTCTCTTGGTTGCCTAGAGTACTACCTCTGGTCCTGGAATGGGAGGTTCAGCACTAAATAATTACGTTTTTTCCAGCATCTGTTTTGAAAATTGGGGCTTTATTTCATTTTGTTTTTCTGTCTTGCGTGTGCATCTTTTAATTGTTGTGTTTATTTTTGATGCAGATTTTCTAGAAAACACACAAGCATTCTACCTAGAGGAAAATTCTAGAAAAATCGTTCTTTCCTATTGCAGAAATTCTTGACAGATAGCAAATAAGAACTTGACATACAGTCACCATTTAATAAGTTTTCTAGATTTTATTTGAGCCCTTCAGAATAACCTAGTCATTTCGTTGTCTTTCTTTTTTTTTTTTTTTTTTTTTTTAATTTGAGACAGGGTCTCACTCTGTCACTTAGGCTGGAGTTCAGTGGTTCCATCATAGCTCACTGCAGCCTTGAACTCTTAGGCTCAAGTGATAATCCCACCTCAGCTCCCGAGCAACTGGGACTGTGCCATTTCTGATCTAAGCTTTTAGGTTTAGAAGACTATGTCAATTACCTGTGTTTTTTAAAATAGGGAAAAGACAAATAAAAAATAAATTATGTTTGTTAATAGTCCAGAATAGTGGCTCTAAAAACATGACCATAGAGTTAAATGTTGCCAGCTATGTTGTTACCTGAATTTAACTTTTTAGAAACATTTTATTTGCGGTTCTGCTCCTTGAATTTCTTGTATGCCCAATAAAGAAATTTAAGTACATGTTTAAAAATGAAGCTCTCCTTTTACAATTCAAATTCTCTTAATTGTTGTATTTGCAGATGTTTTAGTATCCACCTTTAAATCAGTAAAACAAACTTGCTTTTTGTTAAAGGAAAAACTCGTTGTTGATGGGGCTTTGACATTTTATTTTGAAATTGTTAGGATGTGGTTTGTGGCTTCTGTAATTTCTTCTTCATGAATTGTCAGCATCTAATCAAGAACTAAAACTGTTTAGTAATGGTATATGGTGCATTTATGTAGGTTTCTCCATTCTCTTTATAACGTTCAGCTGCACAGTGTAATGAATAGGATGTTTAAACCTGTACACATGATAACTTGTTTTAAAGTACTGATTGATTTAATTTTTCTAGACATTCACCATTGCTGGATTGGGATCTGGACTAACAGAAGCCATCATAGTTAACCCTTTTGAGGTAGTAAAAGTTGGCTTGCAAGCAAATCGGAACACATTTGCAGAGGTAACCATTTAATGTTTTTCTATTGTTGATGGCATGTAAAAACTTTTTTTTAAAATTTTACTTTAGGTGCATACTATATCTGGCATTTCTCCCCATGTTATCCCTCCCCATCCTCCCCTCCCTCCCCACCCCCCGCTGTCTCTCCCCTACCCCCACCAACTGCCCCCAGTGTGTGATGCTCCTCTCCCTGAGTCCACGTGTTCTCGTTGTTCAACACCCACCTATAAGTGAGAACATACAGTGTTTGGCTTTCTGTTCTTCTAAAACTTTTTATTTTTGAGACAGAGTTTCATACCTGTTGCCCAGACTAGAGTGCAATGGTGCCATCTCAGCTCACCACAACCTCCACCTCCCGAGTCCAGGTGATTCTCCTGCCTCAGCCTCCCGAATAGCTGGGATTACAGGCATGCATCACCACACCTGGCTAATTTTGTATTTTTAGCAGAGACAGGTTTCTCCATGGGTTGGTAAGGCTGGTCCCAACCTCCTGACCTCAGGTGATCTGACTGCCTCAGCCTCCCAAAGTGCTGGGATTACAGGTGTGAGCCACCGTGCTCAGCCATAAAAACTTATTTTTAAGTATGGATGTGAAACAATGGACCCAACTTTTATCCACTTATTAAAGCCATAGTAAATCATTGTTAAGGAAATAGGGTAAGAAAAAGTCAAATATCTCCTGCAAGTAAAGTGTTAACAAAAATGCACTGAGATCTAATGGACAAACACTTGTTTATTCATTTTTTATTTTAGAGCTCTATCGTAATCTGAAATGACTTATTTAGAAATATTTTCCCAGCTGCTGACAACACTTCTTTCACATTGCACTAGAATGGACTATAGCTAAACCACTGAGGTGATAACATTATTTTGCTTTTTAAAAAATGACCTCACTCCTTTCCCTACTACACCCACCACCTGCCCTGAAAGATTCAGATAATCTCTCAAACTTGTCTTTTGGTTAAATCCAAAGGAGCAAGTTACTAAGCCTGTTAAGACGTCACCACGGGGACAATGATGGGTCTTGACATTTCATCATTGGCACATGACGTCTGTGCAGACAGCATTCCTTGGTGTGTGCTGCCTTCGCTTCCTTCTAGTTACCTAATAATTCCCTTTCAACTGCCAAGGTCCAGCTGCTCTTGTTTTATTCTTTTGGGTGCCAGGCACAAAGTAGGGGGAAAACAAGGGAATTGGCATTCCAGATCCCTTCTTAGCATTTCAATTTAATTCCACAACTGGGTAGCATGTGGTAGAAATTGGTTTGGAGTATCTGCTGACCTGGACCTTTCTGTAGAAAGTTCCCCTGCCTACTGCTTAAGCAGCTGCTAATGGGTGGAGAGTCCCTCACTCCCACCCCACTTCCTGCCGGCTGATGCTGCCTGAGAGCTTCCTGGCAGCTTCTCAGGCAGGGACATGGGGAAGGAAGAGGGGTCCTACTCACCTTTAGCTGCCAAGACCTGGGGGGACAGGGTTGGGCTGTTATAGCAGATGGTATCTACTCATATAAAGTCAATCCTAATTCAGGGGTAATTTTTTTTTTTTTTTACTTTTAAAAAGATTATCTTAAATACAATGATATATAGCACTTTATAAAAAGTTGAAAATCTCTGTATTCTAGTTTCTTTTCTCTTTATTCTTTCTGGAATAAAGGAAAAAGATTGTGAGGAATAGGGGGAGGGGAAAGGAAACATGTTTTAAATGTCTTATCAATATGGACCATTTAAAATAGTTCCAATGGTATCTGCTTAAGGCAAACTTGGTTTGTTAGACTGGGAGAATTACCAGCTAGAAGAAAATTGCAGAGACTCCTGTCCAGTGTTCCATCTTATCGCTTGGGAAGCTTGACTTGAAGCAGCAGTGAGTAGGCAAAGGAATAAACAGGACTTCAGTTGCAGTTCTCTAACTAGGCAGCATGTAACCACAAGGACTCAAATGGGACAGAGCATCAAAAGGCACTCACAGGAATGAAAATCATGAGTTACCAGGGCACCTTGGCTCATGCTAATGTTCTTTTTCTCTCCTTTGCCTTCAAGGAGGTTCTGCACTGAGTTCAAGTAAGAGCTGCTAATGTTTTCAATCTGCTAATGACTTGCTAGAACACAATAAACACCTGTCCTGCCCAACAAAAGAATGTGCTGCATGTGTACATGCCACCAGTTCATCACTTACACAAATGCAGTCTATGTAAATCATGTATATTTAGCCATTTTTTAAAGCGGGGGCCGGGGGGTAGCAGGAGCTTGTTTGGGGTCATTTCTTTTGCATTATCACTGAACTGGACATTATCAGGTGTTTACTTAGAATTAAATCTATTAGATGCATTATAAGATATTTTTAAAGTTACTTTAGTTAGAATTTAGCAAAGTAGTGATTACATAGATCACCTGCATCAGCATTTATTTACAGCAACTAGCAGAATTCAGTAGCTGAAATGAGGTGGTGTTTTGATGCGGCACTTTATGGGCAACGTTGATCAAATTGAAGCAGTAGGTGCTTTTACTCAACAGGCAGAAATATATATGTATTTCTTAAATATGTATGTATAAGTGCACTAAAAATCTGGACTCTAGAGCAGCAGTGCTGCCTAATAGAAATATGTGAGCCACATTTTTAGTAGCTACATTTAAAAAAATAAAAAGAAACAGGTGAAATTAATTTAATAATGTATTTTATTTAACCAGTATATTCATTTTTCTGAAGACTATTTTTAGAGCAATTTTAGGTACACAGCAAAATTGAGCAAAAGGTAGGGGCTTCCTATGAACCCATTCCCCTACACATGCATACACATGTATCATCTTTCCATGATTAAAATCCCCCATCAGAGCAATCCATTTGTTTCAACTGATGAACCTACATTAACATATCATTATCACCCAAGTCCATAGTTCACATTAGGGCTGTACCTTCTATGAGTTTGAACAAATGTATAATGACATATATTTCCCATTATAATATCATACAGAGTAATTTCGCTGCCCTATAAATCCTCCATGTTCTGCCTATTCATCCCTCCCCACCCAGCTTAATCCCTGGCAACCACTGATCTTTTTACTGACTCCATAATTTTTCATTTCAACATGTAATTGACATAAAAATTATATAAGATATTTGCATTCTTCTTTTACACTAAATTTTTAAATCTGGTGTATATTTTATGCTAACAGCACATTTCAACTAAAACATTTTAGGTCCTCACGGCCACATGTGTAGTAACTTCTATATAGGTTAGTTCAGGTCTATAGGAATTCATACTAAAATCCACACAGCTTGAGAGGAGATTAGAATAGAGGAGGGGAAGGTGAGAGTTTAAGAGAAAGGCTTTGTGATGTTGAATGTTTTAACATGAGAATGTATTCATGTTTTGTCTGTGAACATTTACTTTCAAAAGTAATGCATGCTCATTGTAGAAAATTTAGAAAATACAGAACAGTTTAAAGAAAAGTATGTTATCCAGAGGAAATCCTTCTAATGGCTCTGCCAAGATCAAGCCCTGCTTTCAGGGAAGACCTTCTCAGCTGATCAGGTGGGAATGACTTGCTGGCCTATCTTGGGGCTCAACCTTGCATAATTCAGGTGCCATGATTTCATTTATAAGAACAGAACCCCGATTTTTTCCTACTCTGTAATTTCTAACAGAGCTTGAACTTTGTTTGCCAATTACTGAAGAGCATATACAATCAGAGCCATGTAGAAAGGAAGAACAATCTTGTGGGGAGAGACACCGAAGTTCTCATTACACTTTTTACCATTGTCCAGCAGTGTGGTTTTGAACAGCATACCTGCAGTTCCCTCACTGGCGAAATGATAGTGATCAGTTCATCTCCTTACAGCAAGGCACCTGTGTAGTGGTTGGAAGCACAAGCCCTGGAGGGAGATCTCAGTTGTTGACTATGTGACAACCTCACATTTCCTACCCTGACCCTAGCCCAGTTTCCTTGTTTGTGAGGAAAAAATAATAGTAAGAGCCATGTCAAACAGTCAAATGAGAGTTAAATGAGGCTATATAAAGCTGAGCTGTCAATATGATCTAGCATGCAGTGATGGTTTAGGAAACGTTAGTCATTATTATTACAACATGCTTTTTATGAGAATTTAAATGTGTTAATATATGCAAAGGTCTTAACACAGAGCCTGGCAAATGGTAGGCATTCAACCAATGATAAATATTTCTAGGTGCAAGTTGACCTTACAAATCCGTAAGTTTAAATAGAGACAGATTTATTTCGAGATAATGCCCCAATTAATATTCAGCAGTCACAGCTGACTCCAGTTGTGGGGACTAACACAGCTCACCGAGCAATGGTCTTCTCCCGAAGTGTGCCTTAGGTCATTCTCAGATGCCAGTGCCATCCATTCAGCCTGAATTCCTTATCAAGGCTTATGGACTGGCAGCTTGCTTGCAGTGCCTGTTGATGAGGTCTTTAAACTGAGATAAGGGTCCATTATCATATAGCAGTAGCGGGATATCCATTTACTGTAAATAACTAGCACTTAGCAGCAGAAGTTAGAAATGAAACTAAAAACATTTGAGGCCACTTTGGGAAGAATTCTACCACAATCAAGAGAGTCTTCCCCTGGAACAGCTGTATAAAGTTAACATGAATTGTTGGTTAAGCCTTCTTAATCACTCCACATGGAAGGTTATGAACTAAGCTCATTTTCAGCCTTTTCAGTCAGCTCCTAATTGTGGTGGAATACCAAATGGATGAGCTACATGCAGAACAGCCAACTGACTTGACCACACCTTTAAGAAAAACAGAGCATGTACCCCATAGATTCTTATTTTTGTAGATATGTAGCTCTTGTCCTGCCAAGTGGGAGAATTTCTCAGGCAGCTTGTCTGCTGTTCAACCTGTCTACTCTCATCTTTTGGACATAAGCCACCATGGAGTCCTACACAGTGTATTTTGGATTTTCCTATCTCTTGAGCCTGAGGTGGTTAGTCAGTGGGGTCTTTTAAACATGTAATTCCCAAGCAACTTCCAGCAAGAAGTTGCTGCAGCTGAGAGGGACTCTGCAGTGGAGGATAGCCAAGGACCACAGTAGCCAATATGATACTTAATATAATCCAAAAGTCTTCTGGGCAATGGGGGAGAGATAAGAGATGGAACAAAGGAACTGCTACAGTTCCAGGTGCAGAGAGCATCGTCTAGAAGAAGGTGTAGGCTGTTCCTTTGGCCATGTGGGATAGGCCTGGCTGGCAGAGGGCCAGAATGGTGCCCTCTGAAGCACAGGGTCCAGGGCAAGGGCCTCCCTAGCCAGGATCCAAGTAAAGCACTGGCATAGAGCAGAAGTTCCTGTTACATTCTTGGCAGCTAAATGATAGGAACTGGAGTCCTGGAGCTGCAAGTGCAGTTTCCATCAGGACTTCCGAAGAACAACAGGTACTGTGCATGCTCCAGCTACTCCAGGGTCTCCCCTCTGATCCTCTAACCAGTCAGATGTATGTTACCCACAAAATATGCCTCCCACCCAGTTTAGCTATAAACTGTTTTTAAAAATTGCGGTGAATTTAGTTCTTGATACTGCCCTCATATGCTTCCAACTTGTGTATAAAATATTTTAATAGGTGTGCTTGTCTCACCTCCACTTCTTAAATTTCCACCATATCAGTCAAAGACTATAATCCCTGCCACACTTCCTCCAATTCCAATACCAGAGTCTTGGCCAGTATCTTAAACTTCACAGTGAATAAAGAAAACCGGTCTCTAATTTAAATATGCTTGACCTTCTGTGGGGAGCAAAGTAATCACAGCTTTGTCATGCTCTGGTTTGGTTCACTGAGTGTAAAAACATGTGTGGATAAAATCAGGATAGACCCAAATTTCCCCTAATCCTTCAAACTAAACCCAGGCAAATTGTTGTCCTGATCTCTTGTCTCTTTGGCTTGGAACTAAGCTTGCCCAACGATTTTTCTATTGGAGATGGTTTCACATCCAGTCTTTCCAATGTGACTTTGTAGCTTGCTGTCCTTGTAGAACCTCCCCAAACTGGGTGCATTGATTTTTATCTGCATATTTATAAGAACTAGAAGTCCCCTATCAGTTGTGCTAAGCCAAGTAGTGTATCGCTGGCATGCTCTCTGCTAATCTGGAAAATGTGAATTTCTCCCCAGAAGCAAAATCTGTGTGAATTGTTTCCCAATTTTTCTCTCCACTTTGAAATCTACTTCAAAGTTATTATTTGGCTAAAGGGTTATGTTTTTCTTCCTTTGAGGTCTATAGGATTTGCCTCTAATGTGTGGCCGGGGCACAGGTTTTTCTTCTACTCTTGTCATTTTTTATCTACGTTACAGATGAACATAATCATTCTCACCCCAAATATGAAAATAAACCTATAGGAAATTGCAAAAGCCTATTTTACCTCTATTTAGTCTTTAAAGATGTTCAGCCCAAGGAAGAAATAATTAGTGTTCTACCTTGCTCTGATTATCATTTTGAGGACCAATGAACAGATAGCAAATGTGTAATTGATGGTAAAATCTTTAAAGACAGGGATTTTTTTTTTAATTAGCTCAGGGGTCTTTTTTTAGTTAGCTCAGGTAGATATAATTCTACACACTTTATCCTGGGAACTTAATAATCTAATAGAGACCAACTAATAGATATCACAAAGATAGACCAATCTAATAGATATCACAAAGCTTAGTATGTTCTCCATAGAAAATCAACAAATGTTTAAACTTATTATATAACATAGGGTCAACTTTATATTGATAAAGTAAATTGAAGGGCTGTATTTTGTTATCATCTCTTTCAAGAGAGACAGGAGTTGAGTTATACAGAGAGTAAATGTGAGGCTCTGTTTACAGATAGTGTGAGAAGCCAGCTTCAAGGACATGTCAACATTTATGATGATGTATTGGGTCAAGTTCAAATTTTTCCTGCATTACTGAGTGAAACACTACCTGGCAACAATTCAGTACAGAAATTATTTCTTTCCAGTTTATGATTGCTGTGGGCAGAAGAGAAAATTATGCATATGAATCCATTCCTATAGTTATCTTTCAATAATATCTAAGGCAGCAGCCAAGTTGTCTCTCTATTATCATTTACAGAAAATAGACTTGTCTTTCATTCAACTGTGCCAAGAACCCTAGATTTTTGCTTTCAGAATCAAGACTTTGAAGTAATTATAATAGCTACCATTTACAGAGTATCTACTGTATACCAGACACTCTGCAAGTTGCCTTATGTGAGTTTTTCCCTTTATTTGATTTTTTTAAAATACTTATATAATTTTGTAAATTATTAACATAATACTTTTTTAATAAGTCAAGTAAGACAGAGCTATTTGAAGAAAAATTAGTTGACTTTCAACAACATCTCCCTCTAACCCTATCCCACTGGTTACCACTGGTCACCCTTCCACTTTTCCTGATGTTCACACCCAGTTGATAATTTCAAATCATCTCTTTAACTCTCTAAGGTTGGTGGCTTTATCCACATTTTATAAGGTAGAGAAAATAAAGCCCAAAAAAGTTAGCTCTAAAAAAACTGAACATTAACATAGATGTCTCTTTCTAGTCAACCATACTATTTTCGTTGGAATAAAGTAAACTGGATAATTAAGAAGCTCAAGGGGAAAGCAAAAAAGTGTTTCTGGGACCATGAAGAAGCAAAGCCTCCTTTTTTGTTGCCAGCCTTCCCTGAGTTGTAACCCATGTGGCCACCGGACTGTCACCTTCCTTCCTCCCACCTCCGCTGTCGGTGGAGGGGCAAGGCACAGGTATCAGTGTCTCATCACCTGCAGGGCACTGTGCTCCTCCAGGGCTGGTTATTGAATAGCAGTTTGATATTCACATAGCTTTGTGGCTCAGTATCTGGGAGGGGTTTTCGACAGCAAATTCTTCTCCACTCACTGGTTGTTTGCAAATAGACCTGTTCATCCAACATACACTCTGGATAGACTCTAATTATACCTGGATATCTTTTTTGTTCAAAATCCTGCCCTATGAAAACAAACTGTAATGAGGAATTCATGAAATCTCTAAGCTAAAAGAACTATAAATGTGGACTTTTAAAGCCTGATTCTTCTTCTTTCACTTACGTTTTGTTCTCAAATAAAAGGAAGGTTTTTCTTAGATTTTTAAATTTTTCAAATGTATGAAAATGCTTCAAGACCTCATTTGAGTAATGAAAAGTATGGATGATCTTCATTTCCTGAAGAGCAAGCGTATTTTCCTATCTTCGTGGAGCAACTGGGTCCCCCCTTTTCAAACAAAGCAGTATTTCTCTGAAGGCCCAGATATGGACACTCACTCCATTGTGTAGTATCATCCGGTTTGCTTTCCAGCCATGTGATGAAATCTGGTGCAACACCCGTATTCCATTGGCTTTCAAATGCAACCCATCCACCTTTCCATAGGAACGCATGTGGAACGTGCTTTCTTTTGACATACTGTGCCTAGAACTCTTCTTTGGCCTTAGAGATGGAGGAAATCCACTGACACACCCAAGCCCGTACCCACTGGCCATACTCTGACTGGTATTTACCCAGGGAACAATGCCTGCTGCCTAAAATCCTGTCTGTGATCTCATGAGCTAATCAGAGCCAGGTATGGTCAGCATTCAGATGGAAGAACTCCAGAAAAAATAGCTAAGGCTGCCACAGGTCATCTCAGTGATTTGTTGGTAGTACTGGGCTCTCAGAAAGTAAGGATTCAGTGCCCCAGAGTGAATGCCTGGGAGCTTCATTTACACCAAGGATCTTCTCTCTCTCTCTCTCTCCAATTTTTTTTTTTGTATTTTAAAATATATTTTATTGTATATATTTGAGGTTTACAACATGATGTTATGAGATACAGACAGTAAAATGGTTACTATAGAGAAGCAGATTAACATATCTATCATCTCACATAGCGACTTTTTTGTGTGTATTGCAAGAGCAGCTAAAATTTACTTATTTAACAAAAATCCCTAAAACAGTACAATACAATTTTTTTTTTTTTTGAGATAGAGTTTCCCTCTTGTTGCCCAGGCTAGAGCGCAATGGCGCAGTCTCAGCTCACCACAACCTCCACCTCCCAGGTTCAAGCGATTCTTGGGCCTCAGCCTCCTAAGTAGATGGGATTACAGGCATGTGCCACCATACACAGCTAATTTTGTATTTTTAGTAGAGTTGGGGTTTCTCCATGTTGATCAGGCTGGTCTCCAACTCCTGACCTCAGCTGATCCACCCAGTTTGGCCTCCCAAAGTGCTGGGATTACAGGCATGAGCCACTACGCATGGCCAGTACAATACAATTTTAACTGCAGTCCTCATATGGGACATTAGATCTCTAGAGCTGTTCATCCTGCTAATGCTTTGCACCCTTCCACCTGGATCTTCCCACATCCCCCTACTCTTCACATCACTCCTAGTAACCACTGCTTTATTCTATGTGTATATTTGAATTTTTTGTTTTGAATTCCACATATAAGTGATCATGTGATATTTTTCTTTCTTTCTTTGGCTTATTTCACCTAGGAGCTGCTTTTTTATTTTTATTTATTTATTTATTTATTTTGAAACAGAGTCTCGCTCTGTCTCCCAGGCTAGAGTGCAGTGGCAAGATCTCACCTCACTGCATCCTCCACCTCCCTGGTTCAAGCGATTCTTCTGCCTCAGCCTCAAGAGTAGCAGGGACCACAGGCGTGAGCCACCACACCCAGCTAATTTTTGTATTACTAGTAGAGACAGGGTTTCACCATGTTGACCAGGCTAGTCTCAAACTCCTGACCTCGTGATCGGCTAGTCTCAGCCTCCCAAAGTGCTGGGATTATAGGTGTGAGCCACAGTGCCCAGCCAAGGTTCTGCTTCTAAATTAAACCTCTTAATACGTTTTTAAACAGAAATTTGATTGCATATCCCATAACCATTATAGAATACTTTCATAGGTAAATATAAAAATTATCAATATAACTGTTCATGTAAAAATCAAAGCAAAACATATTTGTTAAGTGTCATCCCGATCCACTTATTCTTCCATGTGTTTCAGTTTGAGTGCAGTCAATGAAGGTATAACCCGGAAAGTTAGAGTGCAATGTGGCCCACAATTGGTAACTAAATATGAAAATTTGAGTGAATCTAAATATTAGAAAGCAACTGAGCTAGGTTGGATAGTATTGGAATCATTTGGCTGATGATCTGCTGGGTTGGATATTATTGGAATCATTTGGCTGATGATGCTAATCAGTTACCATTTTGTTTTTAAGTGGAAGCCGCATAATCAAATAAGTTTAGTAAAATTCCTTGTGTTTACAGAGATCTAGTCAAAATGATTCTATATTTTCCTATTTAAGCATCCTAGTGGAAGTCATGTTTTGCCTTTCTAATTAAATATTTGCTTACATGTGTGTAATACAATGTCCCTGAATGAAGAAGAAAACACACTATCATACTTTTACTTCTAATTTTTATAGGCATTTGAGTTCCTGTTTTCTTTATTCCAAAGTCTCCATTTGCTAGGAAAAAAAAAGATGTATTTGTACTATTATGCATCTGTTACTTATATGGTTGGATTATCAAACTCTAAAACTCTTACTACGAATGTGGAAAGAACAACATTGGATTAGATGCAGAATTCTGCTTAAGCCATTTATTAGCAGCATTTTATCTTAGGCATGTTGCTTAACAATCCTTGGTTTCCTCACCTGAAAAATGAGATACGCCAGCTGTCTACCTTATAAGGTTGCTGAGAGAAGCAATCAGATATGTTAGGATGGCAGAACCACCAAAGAGTGTAAAAGTTCAGATTTGAGATCCAAAGAACCTCAGATGGAGCTGTTGTTACCACTAACTCTGTAATCTTGGGCAAGTAACTTCTAAGCCTTAGTTTCCTTATCTGCCAAATAGGGGTCATGATAAGACCTATCTCACACATTACTGAGAGGATTAAATGACACTATAAAGTGCTGAGTATGTATGATAATGGCTAAAGGTGATGAGCACTTCCTGTGTTCCAACTACCTGATCACATATATGAATGTGTTCTCTAGGCTGGAAAGCCATGTAGAGGGAGAAGCTCAATTCATGTGCTTCTCCATTGCCAGCCTTTGCTCCCATATGGCCTTATTTCTAGAGCCCACAGACTTGCCATATGGAGAGATCTTAGCCAGGATACTCACTTTGAGAGATAAGGAAGAGGCCCATTTATAGCATCTACTGCTCCAGAGAGGAAGGCTCCTAGGTGAGGCATTATGCCTGGAACAGGATCTCTAGTCCAAGCATTGGATTTGGTTGGGTCTCAGAGGAAGCAGACCTGTTATCTTGCATTCTTGATGCATTCCTGGTGGACTTTATCACAAGGGTCTGGGACTCTGGGAAAAGGAAAGGACAGCCAGAAGGAACGAGCTTTCTCTCCCTCAAATCAAACTCCACCTTTTGATTGCCACTGCCTTCAACTAACAACGAAATTACCTTTTTTTGTTGTTGTCGTAACTATTTTTATGATTGTCAGTATAACTGCCATTATTGTTAATACCTAAATGTACAGTGAATGACTAAGTTCATTGACTTATCTCAATAGTCTCAACAATCTTGTGAGGAAGATTCTTTATTTATTTATTTATTTTGTGAGATAGGGTCTTGCTCTCGCTCTGTCATCGAAGCTGAAGTGCAGTGACAAGATAAGTTCACTGCAGCCTCACCTTCTAGGACTCAAGTGACCCTCCTACTTCAGCCTCCTGAGTAGCTGGGATCACAGACTTGCCACAGTGCCTGGCTAATTTTTAATTTTTTGTGGAGACTGGGGTCTTACTATGTTGCTCAGGCTGATTTTGAACTCCTGAGCTCAAGCACTCCTCATGCCTCAGCCTCCCAAAGTGCTGTGATTACAGGTGTGAGCCACTGCAGAAGCCACCAGCCTCAGGAAGATTATATTATTATCCTTATTTACAAATTAATAAAGTGAGGATTAATTGGAGAGGATAAAATACTTGCTAAAGTTAGCAAGTGGTATTGCTGAGACTCAAACTTGGAACTGTCTAGCTCTGAGCTCCTATTTCCAATTACTATGCTACTCTCCAATTAATTACTGACAACTAGAGTTCAAACTCAACAAGGCACTTGAATTTAAAATCCATGCATTACTTTTGCTTATACACACACAGCACCCAAGCCAGTGAAAATCGGGAAACAGACAATTAGCAAATGCCGTTTGGGTATTTGTCAACTCTCACCAAGATCTAGGAGAAGTCTTCTCTTTTAAAGATGATGAGAAAGATGCTAATCAAATTAATACTTAGTTTAGTCATCCTCATTCTAATGACGTAGCAAACTAAGATTTCTAAACAATAGAAACATCTTACACCCTTTTTTTTTTTTTTTCTAAGGGAAAGCCGTTGTTATTTGCACTTTATTTTAGAGCCATTGGTTTCTCTGTGGCTCTAGAACTTAGATGGCCTCAGGACCTCAGAGGAGTGAGGATAGAGAAAAGGTTTAGGTTGGGTGAAGGGAGAACCTGTATTGGTCAGGCAGCCTCATCTCTGTTCTGTTCCTCCCATTCCCAGGAAAGCTGCCCTCTCCTTCCCTCACCCCTCGAGTGCCTTCCTTGAAGCAAGACAGCAGTACATGGGCAGTTTACGCAGCACTTCCAGGGTCTTTCCAATAAAAATGAGTTTCTGCTCAATTTATCCTATCTCTTTTGAAAACTGAAAAAATAATAATGATTTGGGGCGAAAGTCAATGTGCTGAAACACCAATAAAAAAATCTCATGTTGTTGAACAGAAAGTAAACTTTAACCTTCAGAAAATTTTTGGTTTTCCTGTATGATATGTCTTATTGTTTTAAGACACATTCTCACATGGTTTTTCCATATTACAGAGAAGGGTTTTCTTAAGCTTATTGTAATTTATTATAATTAGTTCCTTAAATTAATAGATGAAGTTGAGTATAGAATTGTAGCTAGAGTCTTTAAAATATTTATCAGCAAAAACTATAGGATTATAAAAGACCTCATTTAAATCTTTCATGTTAATTACATAGCAATTATAAATGCAGATTGCAAGAAACGCCTTGATTGGATTTGTTCTATTTTATTCTGTTGATGTAGCCTTAATTGCACATGATAAGAAAATACTTTTAGTCTGAAAGCGTGCCAGACTGCCATGACCACTCTAACAACCTGCTTCAGTGAATTATCAAACAAATGTCATGTCAGTGTGTGCCTCATGAGTGGGGAAAAAAAACACTGAACAGTTTCTCCTATTAACTATTCAGTGAAAATGTGAGAAAGATATCTTTTGTACAGTATCTTCAAAAAGGAAACAATCACTCATACATGTTTTAAAAGCCCCTTGTGAATTGTAATTGTATTATAATGAATTGTAAATCTCAGGGTAAACTGCAGTGAGCCCTTCAGCAAGACTGGATTCTAGCAGTCAGGACGTTTCAGCCTTGGGTAATCAATCAAGGAACTGGAAAGAAGTAATTTCAAGGTGGTAACCCAGTACTCCCAACACCATTTATGTATAATTTATCAGAGCAGAGATACACAGTCTGATTGCATATCTGCTTGAGGATGTGTACAATCAACAGCTATTTATCTATTGCCGATTTCTAACATAGTACATAGCTTAAACCACTGAGGCAATGGAATCAAAACTATTTGTAACATTAGCTTTAGAAAACCATAATTAGAAAGGTAAATACACTGAATTCAGGAGCCAAATATAAATTCCTTTTGGATAATGTGTGGTTATGGATTACCAAATTATCTATATGGTTAATCTCCTTCATTAGTGTGGGATAATCCAGAACTGGATGTAATTACTTACATGTTGAAAGTGATGATAGTTATTATATAACATCAGTTTCACTAATCCTACCAATATTGTTTGTTCTTTGCCAACAATCTTTTCTATAAAGCCTGTTTTTATGCATGCAATTTTGTTTGCTTCTTGAGTTTGCTGATTTTAAAAAGCACAGATCTAAGCATGGTTATTCATATCTGGGGGGAAAGTCCCTAATAATCCTGACTTGAGGGGAAGTTAATATGGTAATTTACTGTGTTCCAGAGTGCCAAAGATGATCATTCTGGCTTTGCTTCTCTCTTCTGCAGCAACCATCTACTATGGGTTATGCAAGACAAATCATTAAGAAGGAAGGCTGGGGACTCCAGGGCCTCAACAAAGGATTAACTGCAACTTTGGGACGACATGGAGTTTTCAACATGGTCTATTTTGGCTTCTACTACAATGTCAAAAACATGATTCCTGTCAATAAGGTAACTATTTAATAACTTAAAATCCTGAATGAAAAATCCTATCAGTGATGATAGCTCCATTTGTAGAATGTTTATCCTGTCATGCTCTCTGTGCTAGACACCTACATCCATTATCTAATTTGATCCTCATATCTGCATTGAGTGCTATTATCCCTGTTTCAAATCCAGAAAGGGAGGCTTAGAAAAATCAAGGAAATTGCCCAGGATCACATAGTAAATAGTAAAGCCAAGGACTGAACCAGTGTCTCACACCAAAATTGCCCTTCTTGAAGAAGCTATTATTACACCCGAGGGCTTTCCCTTTATTACTAATAAAAATTTCTAGAAACTATATTATTAATTTATTTTGAATGTGAATATCTTTAGGATACTCTAGTGTAACTAAGATTTTTTTCTTTTATTATTATTATATTTTAAGTTCTGAGGTACATGTGCAGATTGTGCAGGATTGTTATATAGGTACACACATGCCATTGGTGGTTTGCTGCATCCTTCCCCCCGTCATCGACATTAGCTATTTCCCCTGATGTTTTCCCTCCCCAATCCCTCCACCCCCAATATCCTTCCCCTAGGTCCCTTACCCCAAACAGGCCCCAGTGTGTGATGTTCCCTTCCCTGTGTCCATGTGTTCTCATTGTTCGATACCCACTCATGATTGAGAACAAGCGGTGTTTGGTTTTCTGTGCTTGTGTCAGTTTGCTGAGAATGATGGTTTCCAGATTCATCCATGTCCCTGCAAAGAAGATGAACTCACCCTTTTTTGTGACTGAATAGTATTCCATGGTATATATGTGCCACATTTTCTTTAACCAGTCTATCACTGATGGGCATTTGGGTTAGTTCCAAGTCTTTGCGATTGTGAATAGTGCTGCAATAAATATACTTGTGCATGTGTCTTTATGGTAGAATGATTTATAATCCTTTGGGTATATACCCAGTAATGGGATTGCTGGGTCAAATGGTATTTCTATTTCTAGATCCTTAAGGAATTGCCACACTGTCTTCCACAATGGTCAAACTTATTTACACCCCCACCAATGTGTAAAAGCATTCCTATTTCTCCACATCTCCAGCATCTGCTGTCTACAGATTTTTTAATGATTGCCATTGTAACTGGCATGAGATAGTATCTCAATGTGGTTTTGATTTGCATTTCTCTAATGACCAGTGATGGAGCTTTTTTTCATATGTTTGTTGGCTGCATAAATGTCTTCTTTTGAAAAGTGCCTGTTCATATGCTTCGCCCACTTTTTGATGGGGTTGTTTATGTTTTTCTTGTAAATTTATTTCAGTTCTTTGTAGATGCTGGATATTAGCCCTTTGTCTGATAAGTAGATTGCAAAGAATTTTTTCCATTCTGTTGGTTGTCAGTTCACTCTAATGATAGTTTCTTTTGCTATGCAGAAGCTCTTAAGTTTAATTAGATCGCATTATTACTTAATTTTTATTTCAGAAGCATGACTTCCTCAAGAAAGTTGAAAGTTTTATATTTTAAATAAGTTTTGAACTCACAAGGAAAAATTGTCAGCCTAAAATTTAAATTTCACCTGGATATTAATTTTTAATCTAGGTTAATTAGGGTAGGTAGTCAAACAATTCTTCTAACATTATTTGCTTTTGATGCAAAATAATAATGATGATAATTATTGTCATCTTCAATACTATTATTTTGAAATGATAGTTTATAGGCTGGGTGGGCTGGCTTATGCCTGTAATCCCAGCACTTTGAAAGGCAAAGCCAACCAGGGCAACACAATGGGACCTCTCTCTGCAAAAAATTAAAAAATTAAAAAATTAACCAGGAGTGGTGTTGTGCACTTACAGTCAAGCTACTCAGGAGGCTGAGGTAGGAGGAACACTTGAGCCCAGGAGTTTGAGGCTACAATGAGCTGTGATTGCATCACTGCACTCCAGCCTGGTGACAGAGTGAGACCCTATTTCTTTCTTCTTTTTTCTCTTTCTTTCTTCTTTTTCTTTTTTTTATTGGAGATGGAGTTTCACTCTTGTCACCCAGCCTGTAGTGCAATGGTAAGATCCCATGCTCTGCAACCTCCACCTCTTGGGTTCAAGCAATTCTCCTGCCTCAGCCTCCTGAGTCGCTACGATTACAGGCACCCACAACCACGCCCAGCTAATTTTTTTTTTTTTTTTTTTTGTATTTTTAGTAGAGACGGGATTTCACCATGTTAGCCAGGCTGGTCTCAAACTCCTGCCTGACCTCAGGCAACCAGCCTGCCTTGGCCTCCCAAAGTGCTGGAATTACAGGTGTGAACCTCTGTACCCGGGCAAGTAAGATCCTATTTATAAATAATAATCATAATAACTTGTTAGTGGTAATTTACAGATGCCAACATCCTTTTTCAACTTCTTCAATATGAAAGTAACACAGGATGTGCTTTTAAGACATAGTATCACATAATTTTTCCCTATATCAAATTGCTTGCTTGCAATTAATATTGCAATCCTGGATGTACCAGTTGGGGTAGCATTTTTCACGAGCAGGTATTTTCCCTTAGGGGTCCAGTTCTTCGTTTTTCTTAGTAGAAAAGTATCGAAGGACTTTTTTTAAAATCATAAAACTATTTCTAGTATGGCTAACCAGACTTTTCAGCAAAGTTGGTTGTACCTGTCTTTGCCCAGCTATCCGACATATTCTAGGTAAGGCCAGGACGTTTCTCAAATAACAGCTGAATCCACACCATGTGTTCCACATTAACCATCTGTTGGCATTGCTTCACTTCACTAACCAAAGTTGTTAACCAAGTTTCACTGTATTTGGAAATCTCATTTATTGAGTAGAAGCTTATGTTTTTTGGTCTGAAATCTCTGATTGGCCACAGTGTATATAAACCCCTGTAGTGGCTGACTCCAGGGACCCTCAGAGCTATTCTCTTGTCAAATATAGAAATTGAGTGCAATAAACACTTTGATCCTGGGTGACGTGAAGGAGCTCTCAATACATTGAGGTATTTTTTTAGCAGGAACCCACTAAATAATTTGTAAGGCCCAGAGCAGAATGAAAATGCAGAGCCCTTTGTTCAAAAATTATTAAGAATTTCAAGACAGCGACAGTACAGCATTAAATCAAGTGTGGGGCTCATCTCTTCTAAATTCAGGCCCCACGCAACAGCACTAGTCACACACCCAGGAAACCAACTCTGTTTTTCAGACCGTAAGACAACTACTCTACTAAAAATACAAAAATTAGCTGGTGTCGTGTCCCATACCTGTGATCTCAGCTACTCAGGAGGCAGAGGCAAGAGAACTGCATGAACTTGGGAGGCAGAGGTTGCAGTGAGCTGACATTGCACCATTACACTCCAGCCTGGGCAACAGAGCAAGACTCCATCTCAAAAAAGAAAGAAAAAGAAAGAAAGAAAGAAAGAAGGAAGGTAGGAAGGAAGGAAGGAGGGAGGGAAGGAGGGAGGGAGGGAGGGAAGGAAAGAAAGAAAGAAGGAAAGAAGGAAAGAAAGAAGGAAAGAAGGAAAGAAGGAAGGAAAGAAGGAAAGAAAGAAAAAGAAGAAAGAAAGAAGGGAAGGAAGGAAGGAAGGAAGGAAGGAAGGAAGGAAGGAAGGGAAAGAAAGAAAGAAAGATTAGATGTCTATATGATCATAAAAAAAAATCCACAAGTACAAATTTTATTCTACAATTAATATACTTAAGTTATTAAATGTTCTGAATGGTTTAAACAAAAACAAACAAACAAACAAAAACGTAAGCTGGGACAGTGGCTCAAGCCTGTAATCCCAGCACTTTGGGAGGCTGAGGCAGGAGGACTGCTTGAAGCCAAGAGTTTGAGACATGCCTGGGGAACATAGTGAGACCCTATATCTACCAAAAAAAAAAAAAAAAAAATTAACGTTAGCCAGGATATGATTGTGCACACCTGTAGTCCCAACTACTCTGCAGGGTAAGGCAAGAGGATTGCTTGAAATTAAGAGTTCAAGACCAGCCTGGGCAACATAGTGACTGACCCTGTCTCTGCAAAATTTTAAAAATTAGCCAGGCACTGTGGCAAATCCCCATGGTCCCAGCTGCTTGCAAGGCGGAGGTGGAAAGATTGCTTGAGCCTAGAGGGGCAAGATTGCAGTGAACCATTCCCATGGTACTACACTCCGGCCTAGATGACAGGGCAAGATCTTGTTTCCAAAAAAAAAAAAAATTGGCATGTGTCTGTCTAATTTTTTCTAGTGATATTCAGTAAAATGTCAACCAGCATTTTGCCAAATGAATTATCTGTTAGATAGCACTTCCCACATCTAGATTATAACTAGCAAATAAGTGATTCATTTATTAATCAGGACCCTGAAAACTATCTTCTAAATCTTTAAATGAAAGATATACTTTGTTCATTATAGTTTTAAAATTAGTTTTTATGTTGTTATAAGTTTTGCCAAGCTGAGAACTTGTGACTAGAATACCTCATTTCCTCACTCCCATTCAAAGTATGCTACAATAGGGAGTTTAGTGAAATATGATTTGTCATTATTTTATTACATTTTCATTATTTACCTAGTTTTTTTTTTAAACAGCATCTCACCGCAGCCTCCTCCTCCTCCTGGGCTCAAATGATCCTCCCACCTCAGCCTCCTGAGTAGCTGGGACTACAGACATGCGCCACCACAATCAGCTATTTTTTTTATTTTTCTGTAGAAATGGAGATCTCACTTTGTTGCTAAGGCTGGTCTCAAACTCCTGTGCTTCAGTGACCCTCCCACCGCAGCCTTCCAAAGTGCTGGGATTATGGGCATGAGCCGCCATGGCTGGATGTCATTATTTTAAAAAGTGAAAGTTGAATAAATTCCACTGTAATCCCCTCTATACATTAGTGTTGTACCAGTGAAGAATGCTAATGCATTGCTTTCTATATATTTGACTATTAACAATTTTAAATCACATACCTCCTTTGACAGTGTGAAAATGTGCCATGTGGCTCAGAATTTCATTTCCAAGATTTAGCTCCCAAGCTAAAAGAACTGATGCCATTGCCAAATGAATTCTCTATGAAATAGCACTTCCCAAGTCTAGATTATACTAGTAAATATAATAGTATGTACTAGTAAATATATACTAGATTATACTAGTAAATAAGTGATTCATTTATTAATCAGGACCCTGATTTAATTGTCAGGGTGCTGGGACCCCCTAGGTTGGGGGCTGAGAGGAATGCTATGCATAAAATGTGGGTCAACAGGTCTGAGTGTGACTTCTGGCTTTCAGTTATCATTGAACTAATATTTATTGAGTGTCTAACATGTGCCAAGCCCTGTGCCAAGCACCAGGAAATGCAATAATGAGAAGCTGTCCCAGCGCATGCAAGGCAATGGAGATAACAGACAAAAATAAGTAAACAAACAAACTCACATTTAGGAGCGATAAAGGAGAAATTCCCCAGTATAAACCTGATGGTCAGGGAAGGCTTCCTTGAGGAAGTGACATTTGAACTGAAGAATGAGTTAGAAATTAGCAGGTGACAGCAAATGGGCAAAAGCCTTCCAGACATATGGAACACCTGGTGCAGAGGCTCTATGATGGAGAGTGCTGGGTACCTTGGATAAAATGAAAAATAGCCCAAGTGATGAAAGCAAAAAGGTGAAGGCAGGAATGTGGCTAGAGAGACACAAGGGAGTCAGATCATCCTGGCCCCTGTAGGCCACACTAAGGATTTTTATCTTCATCTAAAGAGCACTAGAAGCCGACAAATGATTTTAAGCAGGGGGATAGCCTGATGACTCTGGCTGCAGTGTGGAGAAAGGATGGAGTGGGGATGGGAGGGGAAAGGCAGAATATATACATGGAAATGATTGCAATACAAGGTGGTGGGGTCTTGGACTATAGCATCCATGGTGGAGACAGGGAGAAGTGGGCCAGTTTGAGAAATATTCCAAAGGCAGAAGCTGCAGGATATGGTGATGGACCATGCATACATATTGAGAAAAGTGGGGGGTTCGGGAGGATGCCTAAGTTTTTGGCTTGAGAAACTAAAAGAATTGCAGCACCATTCAGTAGGAAAGGAAACCACTGAAAGGAACAGGCTTATGGAGGACTATTATGGCCTCCGCCTGGAAACTCTGAGTCTAACTGCATTTGGGACTGCGAAGTGCTGACGTTGAGTCCATTGGTTGGATATGGGACCTGCGGCTTGTGAGGGAAAAGCTGAGCTGGAGATAGATGCTTAGAAGTCATCAGCCTACCTCAATGAGAAGTGAAGTCCTGTCCTTACTGGTGGAATGACCTTGAGCCAGTCACTTCACTGCTTTGAGCTTCAGGTTTTTGAATCTGTAAATTGAAAAACAGTGTTTTTCTTTCTATCTGACAAGATTGTTTTGAGAATTAAATAATATGGGAAGTCATTTGTGAATGTTAAGGTGGCATAAAAGTGTGAAGTGAGGTGGTGCCGAGGACGTGATGAGGGAAGGAATAGAGGTGGCGAGTCGGTGGTGGAGCTCATTAGTATGCAGAATTGCAGGAGGAATTTTTTCCCAGAACTATTCCTTGTGCACTTAAATGAACACTGGTGGGTTGTTTGTTTGCTTGTTTGTTTTGCCTAGAACCATTGATTTTATGTGTTCTGTAAACTAAGCCTGATTCAAAACTGGGAAACCAGTGTTCTTTAAATTTAAACCATAATAAATCAATCCTTTGTGAAGGGAAAGGTATGATAATCATTAAAACATGTTGGAACGTCATCAAGTTGTTATAAACCATGATGAGGAGGTGGTGTTTCATGAAGGCCTTATTCCGTCTTTGCTGTAGGCTGTCTCTGGGCATTCACTTTGGACAGTTTGTTTACAGGGTTATTGTTTCAATTCCCTTACCCAGCAATTGGTCATTCTGTAGTTCCAAGGAAATCTGAGATTTCACAAACTCTGACTGGCATGGGATAATTCTAGACTTTTCTTTAATTAAAAAAAATCCATAAATGTCTTATAGTGTTTTTCATCTTCAAAGTACTTGGTTTTACAAGAAACTGTTCATAATGTTTTTTCTCTGGGGAGTGGAAGTGGGGAAGAGTGTGTGTGCATGAGTGTGTATGTGTGAATGTGTGTGTGTGACAGAGAGAGAGACAGGGAAACAGAGACAGAGAGATTGAGTGGGAGAAAGCAAGCAGTGATGGAGGGAAAGTACTTATTCTTTATATTAATATCATTGTAAGCTGTTGAGAGCTTTTACATTTTGTATGCATTAACTTTATAATAGGAAGTAAATCACTGAAAAATGTAGCAGAACCTCATAAAATAGACTACCTAGTTTACATTTTCATATTTTACTTAATTCTAAGGCTATGTTTGCAGAGATAAAATAGGAACTTAAAACAGTAAAGCCAGGTAACTCAGGTCAGCTATCCATTTCTGAAGTTCTTGACTTTTTAACACTTCAGATTAGTGATTTGTGGTACATCTATTTTTTAAGTTATCACAGAAAAATATCCTGACTTTCTGTGCCACTTTATACTATTAAAACCATTTTTATAGACACCATGATTTTGCCTGATCCTTGTCATAATAACTGTCGTCTTCAGGTAAGGAAACCTAACAGGAAGGTAAGGCCCAGAAATGAGTTACTGAAGTAATTCACCTGAATTCGTACAGAAAGGGTGGGGAAAGAGCCACAGGCCAGAGCTCTTTTGACCATATCATGTAATGCTTTCACTCTACATTTTACCTTGTTTTTTTTTTTGTTGTTGTTGTTGTTGTGTGTGTGTGTGTGTGTGTGTGTGTGTTTTGAGATGTTATCTCTCTCTGTTGCCCAGGCTGGAGTACAGTGTTGTGATCTTGGCTCACTGCAACCTTTGCCTCCCGAGTTCAAGCGATTCTCCTGCCTCAGCCTCCTGAGTAGCTGGGATTACAGGTACATGCCACCACACCCAGCTAATTTTTGTGTTTTTAGTAGAGACAGGGTTTTACCATGTTGGTTAGGCTGGTCTCAAACTCCTGACCTCGTGATCCACCCGCCCTGGCCTCCCAAAGTGCTGGGATTGTAGGCATGAGCCACCATGCCCAGCCTTATCTTGTATTTTGTCACACATAAATTATCTCTTAAAAAGTGGTTATTTAAATTTAAATAAATGAAGTGGCTGAAATGTCCAGATAATATAACCAGATTCTCCTTCTGCCTTGTTCAGACCCGTAACCTGGTCCTCCCTTTCTTATCCTCAGTCCGTAATGCATAGAAACATGAAATTCTAAGACATAGCCCTAGAAGAACCAGTTTGAAAATGATGCCCTGTGTTATGTTCTTTCAGATTTATTTTTAGGAGATGGCTGTTCCTATTGAATGGTGAGTAAGTGACTACAACAGAGGAAAGACTGCTTTGGATATTGACTAACCATGGAATTCACTTAATGGAGGCATTCACTTACATCTTGAAGTAAATGGAATGGGATGTCAGTATAAAGAATTATCCTCTCTCCCCAGAAACAGCCCATCACTTCCCAGTAAAGCCCGCTAGAAATAGATATTGATTAACTTAAATGCTGATATCTTTTTCAAATATCCATGGGAATAAGCTCTCGTTGCAAAAACAGTTTCTTTTATTACCATTCCAAGTTGGGGATGTTCAGAGCATATTATTTACGATGTTGACATACAAATAAAAATCATAAGATTAAAATATTACATGTCATGAATAATTCTGTCTTCTAGTTCCATATTTATTTCTTTTCGTATGTTTCCATAAATAAAATAATAGTGGAAACAGCTGTCTAAAGCTAATGGCTGTCAACAGCATTAAACAGTGCTTTCAGTTTGCATCCTAATTAAGGATGTTTGCAGGTTATTTTGCCAAAAACAATAGACCTTTTGTGTTGAATTTTGCCATGATATAAATTACATATGTGGGTTAGAAATATTTTAAGAGGGAACAATTTTTCAAATGTTCAATCTTTCTTATTTAATAAACCATTTAGACCTGTCCCTGTGGTCATTCACTACAGACAGCATTAAGTCAAACCTATTTATTTTCTTCCAAGGTAAATTCTGTAGAATGTCTGAGGGTGGTGCCAGACCCACTTCAGTTGATCATAAGAAATGTGGAAACATGTTAGTTTCATGATGGAGAGCTACATTCTCCCCTAAGTTGTGCACGGAGCTGAATGAAAAATGCACCTTTAGGTTCAAGGGGAGAACTTAGACAGAGCTGTTTATATTTTGAAAAGAAGAATCTCAATAGAATTAGAGCGTGGTAGAATTGAATTTATGACCATTTAATTTTCTGATTCTCTCTTACTCCATCATTAGTCTTACCAATCACCCGGTAATGGGAACGGCAGGAGCATTAAAGTTTCATTAAGAACAACTCTCCTTTCTAGAAGCCACTGGGGGAAAACTACAAGTACCTATTATCTATAAAATTCCAGGATATGTAACAAGACTCCATGGTAAAGGGATATTTTCATTGACAGTTTGCACAGACTCCCTAGTCGGGGTATGTGTTGGGGGAGGGAGGTGTGGAAGAGGGCAGAGAGAAGAGGGCCACAGGTTCAAATACTTCCTTAAATAAATTTCAGGCCAGTCAGGCCCTCCCCAAGTGGATGGAAATGAAGTTCAAGTAGTTTGAGAGTCTCAGTGGGTCTATTCTATTCATTCATTCCAAAAGTATTCACGGTGCATCTACTGTGTGCTGGGCACCCGCTTAGGGAGCATCAGCACTGCTTCTGCCTTAATGGTGTTTACAGTCTAATAGAGGAGACAGACAATAAACAAATCATTGCACAAGGAACTGAATCATTCCAATTGTGTTAAGTGCCATACAAGATAATGATCAAGCTGTGAAAATTTATAAACAAGGATTCTAATCTAGATCCATGGTGGGACAGGGAGATGGTGGATGGTGTGGTGAAGGCCTTTTTTTTTTTTTTTTTTTTTATTGTAAAGACAGAATCTCCCTGTGTTATCCAGACCAGTCTCCAACTCCTGGGCTCAAGTGATCCTCCTACCTCGGCCTCCCAAAGTGCTGGGATTACAGGCGTGAGCCACCAAACCTGGCTAAAAAGGCGTTTTTTGGAAACAATGTCTAGGCTTAGACTGAAGGATGAGGACAAGCCAGGCATCTGAAGAGGCTGAATGAACCAGGCAGAAAGAACAGGAAGAATAGTCCCTGAAGCAGAAGAATAGTCCCAGGGACCTCGGAGAAGATTAAGACTGAGTGTTGCTGGTTCATGGAGAAACAGGAGGGAAGGAGAAAGTGGAGGCTGCAGAGGTTAGCTTGACCAAAATGTTTTAGGCACATAATCTAAAGGCAATTTACTCCCTTTAAATTATTTAACTGAGGGGATATATGGACAGACATATTACATAAGTGGAACTAAATGGTCATGGGAAAATTTCACGGATTTCAAGTATTTTCAGATGTTATTTCATGTATTTTCAAATGTTCAATCTTTCTTAATAAACCATTTAGACCCATCCCTGTGATCATTCACTACAGACAGCATTAAGTCAAACCTATTATTTTCTTCCAAGGTAAATACTGTTCAGAGGTAGAATCTCATTGAACCAGCTTGGTTCAAAGACTTCTTCTTGATTATCTCCCTACCTCCATGGTGAAGCATCTCAGTGTGCCATCCCTCTGGTTTCTCAATCTTTAGAGTTTTGTTTTGGGAACCCGGCTTGTTAGTTTTCCTTGAGGTCAGTGCCTTTATTGAGTCAAGAAACAGAGAGAACACACCAAAACAGAAAAATCCTACTGGGTTCCCAAAGAAATATATACTTTCCTGCATTTTGTGTGATAAAATACTCAACACATAATTAATTCCTACATGGTATTACCTAACCACGTGAATATATAGGTATATATAATATATATTATAAATGTGAAATATGTGCAGGAGATGATATAATCAAGAGATAACTATTAGGCTTAAACCATAATCCATTTTGATTTTGTATACATTTTATAATTTGAGCTAAGTAGGTAAGACCTTTAACATTATTCTACATTTTACAATACTTTAAAGAACAGACAACTTAGAGGAAAAAAGGGAATTTTCATGGCTATTTTCTGAATGGCTACATTTAGATGCAGAGGTTTTAACAATACTTTGATTTCATTCCAAAGCCCAGAGCCCTGCAAGGATAGGATCTTGGGAATACTCTGCATTCCGTAAGAATGCTTATCAATTGAACCATCTTATTTTAGTTAGTGACCTTCTGTGGAGTGGGGAGCTAGCATTTCCCTAAATTATCTCACATGAAGAGAAAACAAACACTGTAATAGATTCCTCTGATAGCAGTGAAGTAAAAACAACTGTATTTTTTAATTAAGCTTCAATAGCAGATATTTTCACTGGGGACAAAACAGCAGGATACCATGACATGGGGGGGGGCGGGGATGTTTTTGTCAAAGTTTATGAACAAAACAACAAAAGAGAGCCAAGATTAGAAAGAATGAAAGGTGAATACTGAGAGCTGACTCTAAGCTGACTTGGACCCATTAGAACTAACAATATCTAAAATGCAAATTTCCTCTTTTAAAAAAAAGGCAATTCACTCTCACTTCAGCTGCCTCCTCATTCAGTCCAGGAGGCAACTGTGATTCCAATGCACCAGATCATTTTCATGACCACCATAGCCAGCTGTGGGCAAGACAATGATGAGCTGCTATTATTTGCCTCGTGGTTGCTACCAGGTGCTTAGCCAGTGTGTGTATCTGCCTCCTTTGTAATTTGCTTCTGAAACCTTGGTTCTTTGTTTATTATGTTTTTATAAAGGAAGCTAAGGCATTTATTACATACCTATGATGTGTCAGACTTGGTAAACACACAAGAGGAGGGTGACATGGCACAGTCCTTTTCTTTAGAGATTTTGAAGAAGTCTTCACCAAGAGTGTCAGAGCCTGGTGCCTGTCTCCACTAACTCCTGTCAAAGGCCTGACCCTAGGCAATCTGACACCAGAGTACATGCTCTTAATCACGGCACTCTACATACTTCTTCAAATATGTGGACACATGAACCTTTGGGCGTTTCTTTCTTCAGAGTATACCCACAGCTCCCCATTCACTCTTCTGGTGACATGGTTTCCAGTCCTCTGAGCAGCCCTGTCACTCTGACTATAGTGCAGCAGATGTGTCTATGTCAATGTCAGAGATAAACAGAATACTGCAGTTTTTAGTGGATCCAATGCAGAGTACACTAGGATCAACCATTCTTGTGACATGAACATACACCTTTCTTAAATGCAGCCAAATACTGTGCACAAATGGATTGTTGGGGATTTGTTGGGGGAAGGGGATGGAAACGAAGGGAGGTAGGATGTGTATTATTTTTACATCAAGATGTTAGCATGGGCCAGGAACAGTGACTTAGGCCTGTAATCCTAGCACTTTTGGAGGCTGAGGCAGGGGGATCCCTTGAGATGGTATTGTATCAAATTTTGGTGGAACTTTTGTGGGGCTGATTTTTTTTTTTTAATTTCAAGACTAGCCTAGGCAACATAGCAAGACTCTATCTCTACAAAACATTTCTTTAAAAAAATTAGGCATGCTGGCTCACACCTGTAGTCCAGCTGCTCAGGAGGCTGAGGTGCAAGGATCACTCAAGCTAAGGACGTTGTGGTTACAGTGAGCTAAGATTGTACCACTGCACTCCAGCCTGGGTGACAGAACAAGAGCCTATCTAAAAAGGCAAACAAACAACAAAAAGGAAAAACTAGGTATGCAATATGTATAAATCTTTATGGTCAATTGAAATCCCTAGATTACATGAACTATAGCCAAGTCGTCTCCCTATCTTAAACTTACGTAGTTGCCTAAATTCAGAATTTTACATTCACTATGCTCAAATTTGATCTTGTAGGTTCAGTCTAGTGCTAAAGCCCATGACGATAATGTTTTATGTTGAGTCTCTCATTTGTCATCCTAGCTTCCCATCCCAGCCTGTGTCATCAGCAGATCCAATAAGCAAGACTTCTACATCTTCTCCCATGTTCATCCAGCCCTTCTTCAGGCTGCCATCTTTCACAGCAGAGCCATTCTGTTTCACCAGAGGACAATCCCTCTAACCACACTGTCATCCATCTTCCATTCAGTGTCTTGTTCAGCAGGGTAACTGGTGAACAAGTATGGAAAATTTTTTAAGTGATTTTCTGAAATCAAGGTGTGCAGGATGATTCAAAAGAAATGAAATTTTCAAAAATGTATGACTACAGTAAATCTTCTGTAGTTCCTTCTTGCAGGGATCTGTCATGAGCTTCATGTTGGTACCGCCTCTGGCTTGCAGCCTTAAGGAAATGAAGGACTGCGTTGCAACCTCCCCTTCACCTATTGTGATAGTGATGTGCTACAGAGGGCGTGGGAATGAGTCACAGAACTGAGTTCTGCAAAGAAATACTTTTGTGATACCCCCAAAATCACGTAACTCCTCCTAGGGCCACCCTATTTGGTGCGGTACCAGGAGAAATTAAAGGGTGACTTGATTGCAGAGATCAAAGGAAATGTGATTTGGGCTGACGTGAGGTGGGAAGATTCTAAGACTAGATTTTAATGCTGAGTTCCGTTAAATGAAAAGCCCATTGCTGTCCTCTGCTCAACCTTGCCTTTTACAGAGAAGCACCTTCCTGCCCTGTGTTGCTCATCACCCCCACTCCTCACTGGCTGATAAATTCTGCTTTCTCGTCTTCCTTAACCCCCTTCTTCTGGCACATCCCTGGGTGAAATGCCTTCTTAAAGACCCCAGACTCTAATCACAAAGACCTCCTAGATGAGTGATGGTTCTGTTTATCAAGCAGGCAGCCAGCTGGCCAGCCGCAAAGCCAGGTGTCAGAGCCCATGCCAGGAAAGGGAAAAGCGGAGGCATATGCCTCTTTCAATGGACATATTTTATCTCCTCAAGCGCCATTGCTTTAAATTATTTATGCTGTCTTTAGCTTTGGGCTGCATAGTTTGGTCTCGACGGTTAAATTAGTTACAAATATATAGTGTGTTAACTGTTTTGAGTCATATGACCACGTTTCTGATGTTGAATTTTTAGAAGTTGTGGGACGTCACAGGCGCCAGCATTTTGGGATCACTTCTTACTGTCTCTTGTTAAGTCACGAAGAGTCTATAAATAATATGTTCTGTCAGAGAAGCTCATTGATCTCCCTGAAGAGGGGCTGGTAAGCACATCTCTTCAGCTGTGCACTCACACAAAGATCACACAGTGTTATGGAAACAGCCAGATAATTCTAGCAAGAAAACCTGGTGTTAATTCTCAATTCTAGTATTTACTAGTTAGCCATGTGTCTTTGGCAAGCTTATACCCTCTCTCTGTCTCAGTTTTCTCGTTTGTGGGTGGAAATATTAACTTCAGCCTTAAAATGTTTGCAAGGGAATTAAACCATTTTTAAAACGTACAAGTTTTTTTTGCATATCATCACAGCATAAGGTTAATGTATGCAATATTCATTAATATTTCAGACTACTTAGCTTGTTTAGTTATGTCACATGATTTATAAGAAAAAAATTAGAAAAGATCCATAGATGAGGAAATAATACATAGTACTTATAAATAGATATTTAAAATAAAGTATTTTTAAGTGTGCTGAAGAAAAGGCTATTGCAGTAACAGAGTTTTATTTTATTTTATTTTTTAATTTATGTAAAGACAGTCTCACTATATTGCCCAGGCTGGTCTTGAACTACTGGCCTCAAGCTATCCTCCCCTTTTGCCTCCCAAAGTTAATAACAGTTTTTAAATTCTAATAAATTACATCAAGAGTGGTGATAGTTGTTTGCCCTTGCAATTGAGCAAAGTATTGGAGTAAAATGGTTTAGGCTTATGGGTGAGGAACATCAATTAAGTACAAGAAACATTTCCTAATTGGTGACAGTTGGAGCTAATTATGGAAGTAAGTTGGAAATTTTTAAGAACATAATAGATTTTTCATCAATGTTAATATTCATTTACATAATTTATGTGTAATCGATTGAAAATTTATGACTTTGGCTAGGCGGCATTCTGAATTCACTCCTAGTCTTGTGCTTCTGGGACTTTTGTTTCCTGTCACTGAAGTCTTCCCTCGGCCTAAGAGGCGATCTCCTTGCATGTTGCATTAGAGTGCAGCCTTAAGAGGCAAGTGTACATGTCTCTAAAACTGATTGACGTGTGACAGTCTCAGAGCTCCCCAGTACTTTGGCTTCTTCACTTCTAGATAATAGAACTTCAGCTCTCTTTTGACTGATTCAATATTGTATCCCTTTGTAAGGCAGGAAATTTCTGTAAGGCTCAAGTACCTCATCTACTCAGGAGTGTTCTGAGGCTTCAGTATACAAAATGCTTAACCCAATACCTGACTCAGAGTGAGTCTTCTTATTCGCATCTTCTTCCTCCAGTTTTTAAAATAAATTAATGGAAAAAGGCAAAAGGATACTCCAGGTCATGTGATTCTCGATTCAGAGAGCTAGCCATTCTGCTAATGTGGTGACTTGCTATAATAATATGTCTCCTGTTGAATTCCTTAACAGCCAACGAGTGACCAAGCTTTAAGAGGCAGAAGCTAGATACCATCTTATAGGACTCAGTGAAATTCCAGGAGTAATTTCCTCTCCATACTGTATGTTTGCCCTCTATTTTTTTCACACCCCTCCTTCACATTATACTGGGATAGTTGTTTAGACGCCCACTCCCAGTCCCCTCTATGGACCATTTATCTTCATACCCAACTCTAGCCCCCAGTGTAGGACTGAATATATACAGACGCCCACTAAATCTTTGTTGGCTGGATTCACAACAAATAAATCAATCCTGAGAAGCAGTATACATAATGGTTAAGAACATAGGCTTGAGAGTCAGAAAGAGCTGGGCTCCAATCCAGGCTCCACCTCTTACAAGCAGTGTGATCCTGGACAACTTACTTAACTTTTTAAATCTCATGTCCTTATGTTTAAAATGGTGTTATATGCCTAACTCATAGGGTTTGTTATATCATATGTATGTTTTATATACACTTTTTGCATATGACTTTGTGCCTGGCAATAGATATTATTAATAATAGCATTATTATTCATAATAATTTGAAAAATAATACAAATATTATAACATGTTTAGTATTTTTATCGCTATTTACTTTTGCTATTAATTTCATTGCTATTTATTGTTATGGTTATTGGCAGAAATGCTATAGTCGCTGTTATCCAGTACACAATGACCCAAACTGTAAATATCACTCAGATCAGGTGAATCCACTGAAAGCCATTCTGGCTTTAGACTGAGCTAAGGATAGGAGAGGTTGAACAGAATTAACATCATTGCCTTCAACTGTGCAGCCTTGAAGACACAACCCCTGCGTCCACCAAAAAAAAAAAAGCTTCAAAATGCTTCCCTACACATCCAGAGCCTCTTAGGGTCAATGACTGAGATGAATCTTAGAGCATCAGTTATCCAGCCCAAGGATCCAAAGAGGGTGAATGATCAACTTAGTTAAGCAGTGGTTCTCAGGCTTTACTATCCTTCAGAACAACTTGGAGGACTTGTTCAAATAACTGGGGTCCATCCCCAGATTCACTGGTCTGGGGTGGAACCTCAATTTTGATTTCTAATAAGTTCCCACATGGTATTGATGGTGGTGGTGTGGGGAACACACTTGGAGAACCACAGAGTTCATGGATATGTTTGACATGTGAGTAATTGGACTCCAGGCAGGAATGTGTGTGGAAATCTTTTCACTTAGGTGGACTGCCTGAGAACCCCTGTGAAAATTATAGAGATTCCTGTTTTTAGCCTCTTTGTTTTCAACGTTGCACTGCCCTTTCCTTACTTCATAAACATATTGGTAGGGAAAATGGTCTCACATTCAAGCTTTTACAAGCCTAGTAAAGTCGACAGGCACACTTTCCAGAAAAGCTCATCTAGGCTGACACAGAAGCTGTGCTTTGTGTCTGGGTCCCCACCTAAATCTCATCTTGTAGTTCCCATAATTCCCACATGTTGTGGGAGGGACCCATTGGGAGATGACTGACTCATAGGGGTGAGTTTTTCCCATGTTCTCGTGATAGTGAATGGGTTTCAGGAGAGCTGATGATTGTAAAAACAGGAGTTTCTCTGCACAAGCTCTTTTTTGCCTGCTGCCACCCACATAAGATGTGACTTGCTCTTCCTTGCCTTCCACCATGATTGTGAGGCCTCCCCAGCCTTGTGGAACTGTATATTCAATTAAACCCCTTTCTTTTGTAAATTGCCCAGTCTTTATCATTAGCAGACTAATACGGAAGCATTGCTTAGAATTTCAAAAGGTTCTTAGACACCACCCCCACCAACCCACCCACTCACTCTTAGGAGTATCAGAAGAAAAACTATGCCTTGAGGCAAAGTCTTGGATTCACTGGGATGTAGTAAAAAAATTCCTTCTTATACTTAACCTTTCAGTTAACTCATTTGTAAAATAGGAATAATAATAATAGTTTGTGCCTCAAAGGTTGTGAAGATTAACGGATGTAATGCTTAGAAATTTGCACTTAGCAGTATCTGGCACAAAATATGTACGTCAATAAATGTTTATTGTTATTAAAATTGTTACCTCTTCCTTGAGCTGGGGAAGGCATGTTTTAACCTGGAGTGAGGTGCTTGTGAGAAGAGAGGAGGACAAGAGAAAGGCTGGAAATGTCGGGTTCTGGGCTGCTGGAGGTGGGGACCGAAGGCGGCAGGTAGCTGTCCTGGATGCTCCCTGGGTACCGCCCAGCGGCTTGCAGAGGCATCTGGGGAGTAACAGGGGTCTGGATAGAGGCTACAGCCCCACTTAACTTGCTTTCTTCAGCTTGGAGCATCTTGGTTTCAGCATGGCCACCAGTCCCCTCCACCTCCCCCATCCTACCACTCCCCACAAAACCTCACTAGGTTCAGTGAAATGAGTTCCTGTATTGCTTATTTTCTCCTCTGCCTCAGGTTCCCAAGTTAAGGACCCCTTATTTCATGGTTAACAAGTAAAGAATCATTGCCAGGATTTTTCTTTCTGATGACACCACTTGCCTGCTAGTTAACTCCAAAATGCTATGCAAATTCAATCTGCCTAGGGGTTTTAACCATCAGAATGTAAATGAAATCACTGGCCAATTCAGCGATGTCTAGGGCTTAGATAGCCTCAAAGGAAAGTTTCTAAATAAGTAGCAAATAATGACCCAGCCCCACCCAAGGACCAGGGTTGGAACTTTCTCTTCCACACCATTGATTGTGCTGTCCCCAGGCTTATTAGTGTCTTGTGCTGCTGACATGGAAGTTGTCCACCAGGGCAGTTTGGATGAGCTCAGCAGCATCAGCTCTAGGGAGTCCCTCTCTGCTTCATTCCTGAACCTGATTTGGCAGCAGCTATGAAGACCCTCTCCTCCAGGTGCCACAAGAGCAACTTCCAAGGGAGGTGCTCATCCCTGGCCACACAGTACTCACCAGAATGCCAAGGAGGAGTCCAATGTGTTGGATGGCTTCTGCATGGTTGCTCTCTGGTCATAGCCACTAGTAGGCCTCCTGGTACCTTCTCTACATGTGGACTTCACACACTTCATTTCCTGCTCCCAATCTTCTTCAAGACTATGCCTTTCCTCCACAGTTTCCATTTTGATGATCAAGATTCTAATTTGAAATGAAAACCACTAAACCATTACCTTTTTCTCTCTTTGTAGTCCTGCTATACCTGTTACAAGAACCTTCCCCCACCCCCACCCTTTTTTTTTTTTTTTTTTTTTTTTGATATGGAGTCTTGCCCTGTCACCCAGGCTGGAGTACAATGGCACTATCTCAGCTTACTGCAACCTCCACCTCCTGGCTTCAAGCGATTCTCCTGCTGTAGCCTCCCGAGTAGTTGGGATTACAGGTGCGCCCCACCACGCCTGGCTAATTTTTTGTATCTTTAGTAGAGACAGCATTTTAACATGTTGGCCAGGCTGGCCTCAAACTTCTGATCTCGTGATCTGCCCTCCTCAGCCTCCCAAAGTGCTGGGATTACAGATGCACGCCACCACACCTGACTAATTTTTTGTACCTTTAGTAGAGGCGGGGTTTCACCATGTTGGCCAGGCTGGTCTCAAACTCCTGACCTCGTGATCTGCCCTACTCGGCCTACCAAGGTGCTTGGATTACAGGCATGAGCCTCTCTGCCTGGCCAAGAATCCTCATTCTTTTAGAGGCAAGTGGATGCCTCTTCCTACTAGGGAAAACATCAGGAAATGTAAGACCAAAGAGCCCAGAGAGTACAATTGCTTTCTTTTTACCCCTAAAATCTGGCCACAGCCTGCCATACCATGCAGTTCTCTGTGATTGCTGAGCAACAGAGCCTGGCAACCCCAGGTCTAGCTCTGTGACCTGAAAGTCTCAATTTATCCACTCTGAAATGCTCCACTTTCAAAATGCCCAATACCTTGTTGCGCCCCCATGTTAATACCTCCTGAGAGAAAGAAATACAATGTTGTCATAAAGATTTAACCTGGAAGACACTGAGTCTTGAGAAAAAAATGATTTTATATTAAACCTGATTCTCATAGTTTCTACAAATAATAATTAAGTATAAACATTGATAGACCAGTCAGCAAACATTTATTTAGCACCTACTGTTTACTCTGCAAAACAGATGACACAAAGAGAAGTAACACATGCTTCTATGCTATACAGACCCACAGCCCTGCAGGGAAGACAGATACATGCAAAAATATACTAAACACTAAGTGGGCCATAGCAAAGGTGAGGACCGTGGTTCAGGCAGTATCTTGAGAGTAGAGGAGAGGATACATCAATTCTTACAGGGGATCTGTAAACTTCTTGGGTGAGTAGGATTTAAGCAGGACCTTAAAGGGCAGTGAGATTGCAATTGGTGAATATGATGGAGAAAGACATCCTAGGCTGCAGGAGTCGTTTGAAGAAAAGCATAGAGTTGGGAAAGTGCTTGGTATATTTGAGTAATTATGAATTAACCGGTGTGACCATAGTATGGATTCAGGGGAGGAGTGCAGAAGTGGAAACTAGAAAGATAAGTTGGAAGCATATTGTGGGAAAGAAACCAATAGCCCAGTGAGGTTTCTTTAATAAAGACAAAAGCATAGAGTTGGGAAAGTCTTTATTCTCTGTGCATCCAGGAAGTATTGAGGGTCTTTGAGTAGGGAGATACCAGAAGCAGATGTTTTTCTAAAAAAAGAACCCTGATGTCGCTGTGAAGAATAGATCCTAGAAGGCAGGAAGGAAGCAAAACCTGGTGAAGGTAGCAGGAACTTGAACTAAAGCCAGATAGGTGGCAGTGACCAGGAGAGGATGAAAGGGAGAGGCGTCCGAGATGCTGCATTCATTCGAAGATTGCTGGCGGCACGTGGCAAAGAAAGCAGAGGTGAGCTGAGAGGGCTGTCCTTGCACACGCAGACCCAGCCTGGGACACTGGATTCAAGCAGACTCTGAGATCAAGGAAGATACTGAGTACAAGCCCAGAAGCCAGTGGTCAGAGATAGCCATCCCAAGCAAATTCTTTTCCTCCCTAGGATGCCCACAGGGGTATCAACTGACCATCTGCTTTGCCTGTGTGGAACATCAAAATCACTGATTCCTGGTCTTGAGTTCTTAGCCTGGCAGCCTCAGGAGCCCTGGAGAGCTTTTTAAACAACTTGCAGGCACCTTCCCATGAGATTCTGCTATGGGACCCCCGAGATGGGTCTGCGGTGGGACCCAGGAGTCTGTATTTTATAAAGTTGCCAGATGATTCTGAAGCACAGCTAGATTGTGGAACCACTGTGGGATCTTATTGTTGTGCTGGGAAATGTATAAAAAGTAAAGTTGGGCCAGGCATGGTGGCTCACACCTGTAATCCTAACACTTTGGGAGGCCAAGGCAGGCAGATCATCTGAGGTCAGGAGTTCGAGACCAGCCTGGCCAACATGGTGAAATCCCACCTCTACTGAAAATACAAAAAATTAGCTGGGCATGGTGGCACATGCCTGTAATCCCAGCTACTTAAGAGGCTGAGGCAGGAAAATCACCTGAACCCAGGAGGTGGAGGTTGCTGTGAGCCGAGATCATGCCACTGCACTCCAGCCTGGGCAACAGAGTGAGACTCCGTCTCAAATAAATAAATAAATTAATTAATTAATTAAAAAACAAAGGTGGACACTTACTCCTGCTAGTGAACACTATGATATGATGGCCTAGAGACCTTAGCTTTTGGTCTCCAATGCCATATCTCAAGCACAATGACCATCATTGAGTCCTCTTTTCACCTCCCATCCCCAACTCTGATCCTCAGCAAACACATCAGTCAGGTCTCCCAAACTTCACAGAAGGATGACGTGTATACAAATCATCATTTCCATTCTTGTCTTTAATTGAAAAAGAAAGCGAGCTTGGCAATGTCACAGGGACATCAAGAAAGCATCTTTTCACAGGTTGTTTTGCATCTTTAGAAAACAGGCTACATAATAATACTATTCATTTTCTGCCAGGCTTGTGTACCACTTATAACACTTTTACTTATATTATTGTTTTTATTTCTCAGAAAAAAAATGATAGAATTTAGAGGTAAGGTAGGTATTAAAAACTTCCCTTATATACACTGGGCTCTGGGTGATTCAGTGACTCATCAGAGGTCAGATGACCAGAGCTGGTCTAGAATTCACTCTGTCCTCCTGAGCTACAGTTCTGCTTCTGTGCCATAATGGAGAGGAGTAACATAAAGGCATTTTTCTCTCCTTGTAAAAGAGAAAAAATGGAGGGAGAGGGAATTATTTAAACACACCTCACTCATACTGCAATCACTGCATTGTTTTTCCTGTTGAAACACCCTGTTGGTTTTCAAATCCCTTTAAACCTCCCCGGCACCTGTATGGCCCAGATCCAGGAATTATTACCAAACCCCTTGCTTTTTATATTTAGCCACATAGGAGTTTCTGTGATGGTAACGCTCTTGGTTCAGTTGAAAATTTCAGAGCCCTTAGAAGTTTCTTCTTTCTTAGCAGCTGGAAGCATGTAATGCTCAGACCTGAATTTTCTTGTTTAACTTAAGCAGGGTATGCTTCCCCTCTGGATAAAATAGTGTTGTAGCACAACCCTATATTATTCCTCTGTGATGGTCCCTCTGAAATATTGATCAAAAGAGAGGGCAGGGAAAAGATAGGACAGGGGGTCCGAGTCAGCAGCTTCTAGTATGTGATATGACCCCTCTTCAGAGAACGGAGAACTGAAAACACAGAACTGAGGTTGGCAACATAATGAGAACTTCCCAGCAAATTCATTATAACAAAGCATAATGTGAGTTCACAGGGCACAAAAATAGGCCAAAGGAGAGTGACTCCCACATAAGACCTAATTAAATACTTTGATGTCAGAAAGCAGGGCAGGGAGAGGTGGAAAATCAAATCAAACCAACTTGAAGGGCCTGAATTCAAACGGAAAGAAGAAATATTTCTCTCTCTTTTACTCACTCTCACTCTGTCTCTCTTTCTCCTTTTCTTCCTTTGCCATGGAGGAAGAACAAGATTCCGAAACAATGGATTGTAAATTCTTCAGCCAATTAGTCCAGTGACTTACTACTGTTTATAATGCACAGAATGTCACAGGCTGTTTTGCAGCCACCCCAAGTTGGTTTGTTAATAACAGGAAGCTAGCACTTCTCAGTACAGTGGATCAGCTACACGTGAAAATAAATGCAAAAAACCTGGCGGGGAATAGCAGCAGACCGAGAGTAGCCTTGATTTAATTTAACATTTGGGGGTCCACACACAAATGAGCATTTTAGTAGGCTTCATGGTGGAAGTTGCTGTCATTTGTAAAATATTCTGGCCAATTAGCTAATAGTGTGCTTGGATTTCTCCTGTTTTGATACAGTAATACTAAGTACATTGTGAAGCCCAATTATACAAATCATCCCCATATGCCATACCAGTCTTTCTTTATGAACTGTGTTTATAAATCCTGTGTGAGGAAATGTGTACTTCAGCAATTTAGACCATGTGTAAAAACATAGCCAATGGGATTGTCAAGAAAACAAGTTCCAGCCTAGGAAATCCTAATGTGTTCCGCTGGAATAACAGGAGGGTGCCGGGAGTGCAATGCTCTGCTTACATACATATTGCTTTATAGTGTTTAACTGATTCAGGGGCTTCCGCTTCCCTTTCTGTTATATTATTGTTCTTTTCTTCTAGGATCCAACCTTGGAGTTTTTGAGAAAATTTGGGATTGGTCTTCTCTCGGGGACAATAGCCTCAGTCATTAACATCCCTTTTGATGTTGCCAAAAGTAGGATTCAAGGGCCTCAACCAGTTCCTGGAGAGATCAAGTACAGAACCTGTTTCAAAACAATGGCAACAGTCTATCAGGAAGAAGGGTAACATAACACATTCTTATTTTAATAAATGTGCAAGGCTCATGTATTGTTAAAACCAAATTGTCCTTCCATTTAGATGAGAACCAGTAAGCCCTCCTAAGTGGAGTTTGTGTCTAAGAAATTCTGTGAATATGTATGACAAACTTTGCAAGACAACACAATAACGAGATGTTGTTAACATGTGCTTACACCATCAAGTGACAATATGCTGCGTATTTGCCTTAGAATGCCAAGGTGAACTTTTCACTTTTTGCATAATATAGTATTGTATGTTATTTGTCCTATTAATACATAGGCAGGAGAACAATTGTCTTCTGACTGTAAATCTCATCAAAGTGCCACCTAATTATATTCTCCTGGGAGAATGATACAGTTCTGTCAAAATACTTTAAAAAATTTTAAGTATGTGAATTTTTCTGATTTTTAAAAAAACTTTTTGTTTCTTTACCCCTCTTTTTCTCAAGTAAACAAGTAATACTTTATTATTTTGATCTAAACTGCATCATATTTCCTAATATAGAGACTGAGTTTGTGGTCTTTTAAATTCAATTACAAAAGTTATTCTGTCCATATACACAGCTGTCTTGAAAGTAAAACCATCTCGCTGATGAAAGTCATGTTTCTAATTGGACAAGACCTGCATAGTTGGGTAATAAAGAATTGATTAACTCTTTCCCCACATCCAGTTTGCTGCAGAGAATACTAAAATGCTGTCTGCTTTGAGGTGTGTGTAATTCCAGTAATTTATTTTTTTAAATGCTGGACCCCCATCTCAATAAAGCCAAGGTACAACTCCATTTATTTTCAGAATAAGAATGCTTCTCTTTCCCTTCCCATTACAGGATTTTAGCTTTGTACAAAGGCCTGCTTCCCAAAATTATGAGACTTGGACCAGGTAATGATATTTTGATTATTTATATCCTTCCTTCTTTATTGCTCTAGTGTCTCCTTTTTTGTTAGTTGTGTCCAGCAGCAACACAATAAAGATTTGCCACTTTGTAAGACAGAAACCTTGAGAATATAAAGCTCTCTATGAGTATTTGAGATACTGAAGACATCCATTAGAAATGATCTACCTTTGTTTGTTAAGTACTATTTACGTCCTTGCTGGAGGCTGACAGCAGCCAAAGCCCAGCTTAAGTCAACAGGAAGAAGCCACAGGCAACAGGAGTTGGAGTGAAAACCAAGGTGTGTGCAGTGGCGTCTGGCTGAAGGGGAGGACTTGCAGTGAGTGAGGGACCAGCCCAAACAGTTTCCTCATGCTCCTAATTCATTCTTGCTCCTGCCTCAACTTCATTTCAAAAAGAGAAAAGGAGGACGGCTTGCCTCCGTGAACAGCAAAAGCCACTCGTCTTCACAGTCACCTCTGGGGAGTGGTGACTCTGTAACTAGCCGCTTACCTCTCCTGGGCTTTGTCAGCATGACGCTGGCGGCTCCTGGCTCAGGCCCTTGCTTCAGGATACCAGCCCACACAAAACCGGCTGCCATTCCCACAGGGAGAATCGGCTGCCTCTATGTAAATAGATAAGAAAATAACTGCTGCAGACGACTCAACTGCCAGGGCATATAGTCTTGGGTTATAAGCAACCTTGTGAATAAATACAAAAGTATGCTCTAGACCACATAAATTTTTTTTATCAGGCTACGCTCACCTACTTATACGTACTGGTGATATTTCCTAGAGCCTTCTCCTACTCCTCCCCTCTCTCCCTCTGTGGTTACTCCCTTTTAACAAAACTGTCCTCCTACCCTACTACATGAACACACATGCACGTTCACCTTTAGATCTCAGCCCAATGCACCAACATTTCTATTAACCTAAGATAGAAAACAACAGTCTGTACATTGAAGCTGGTGAACAGTTCACAATTTCATATACTTAGGAAACACTTCCACAGTTCCCAACCCATCTCTCCCAATCTTTCTAGGCCTTTCCACATAGATTTTGCTTCATATTTGAGATTCAGACCTACCTTCTGTTAGTCATTGGCCCATGTGTAAAAGCTAACCCAGTAACAGAATTGTAGGGAATTTTGTGTATCTCTGCCAGTATGTAGTGTTTTTCCTTCACCACAGAGTAAAAGCCTGCTAGTAGACCTAATATTAGAGGAAATCACAGCGCCAGCCCTAAACCAACTTTCTCAGAAAGGGATGGGCCTAGAAAGAGTGGTGACAAGGGAGAGGTTAGCTAAAATGGTAATTGACTGGAACCTCCATCGAAAACTCTTAAATAATCTGACCCCAAGTTTTGTTAGAGGCTTGCAAATGTTTGGTTGGCTTTTTAAATGTTTTGCATGAGGGGTCCTGAGTTGCTTTGGTGTTAGACTCAAAGAAAAGTGTTCTTAGGGACTAACTGTCCAGGCTAAACCAAACTGCGATAACTAGAAACCACTCACAGGCCTGCCCTCCACTTCATTCCAAGTGTGTGCATCCCCGCAACTTCAAAGCAAAGAAACCTAGAGAGAAAGGTACCACTGAGTTAAAGGTTAAGACTTTTGAATGAATGGTACAAATTTTTCTTTAGAGAATGAGAGAGACAGATAGAGATACAGCAAGAAATAAAAGAAAGGTGAGCCTGGAATTTTTGTTCTTTGTTCTGGAGAAGCATCCAGCATTTTTATCATAGCCTTAGCAGCTCAATGTGGCTAACAATCAGGTACCTCCCATGAAAGAATCTTGAAGTCTGTGATTTAAACTTCAAATATTACTAGGCCAAAAATTAACCCAACTCTGCCTATTCTTGTCTTACATTGTGAATGGTTAATAAGAGTAAATGCAGCAATTAGCTACATAGTAATGACCCTCCGTAGTATAGCTCTTTCTCTTTGCCAGAGTTCCAAGAGGCCTAGGCAGCTGAGGACTAATAGAGTATCTTCATGGGTTAAAAATGAAAATTACAGGCAGATAATTATCTTTGGTATATGGTTACACAAACATATGCAGCCTATAGATTAAAGAAAAAAAGTATGTGGCAATATGTTCAAAATAACTAAGACCCAAATCAAGTTCTGTTTCTTTCCATCAGAAGTCAATCTTCTATTCATGCAGCCAAGTCTTCTCTAAGTTGGGTTCAGGATATTTGTCAAAATTTTGATTTTGTAATGGTTTTCACAGAGTTAGACATAAAAGGATGAAAAGAGATTATCCTGAAGAGCATAGGACACATGCTATTTACTGCATCAAATAGAACACAAAATGATCCACATACAAATGCTTCTCCCAGTGGCTAGGTATTCAGCAGCCTCAGTGCCTGTTTTTCTGTATCATATTCCTGTTGACATACCACAGAGTATGTCTCTTCCCAGTCAGTTATGTAACTATTTTCCAAGACAAATGGTGGTCTCATGGCATCCAAACCCCACTACCAAATTTTCAAGTTCAAATTCATATACAACCAAAGCAGATAAAAGGAATGAAGGTTAGCTTTCAAACTCCTTTTGTTAGGTTTTGCAATACAGATTTTTTAAATATTCAGAATCTAATTTTCACATTGCAATACAGTTGGAAAGCTATGAGAGAAAACTAGACTCATCCATCAAGCACCATCTTAGAGATTTCCTTCTCGAATGCAATTAAAACTGCTAATTATGGACTGAAAAAGATAAATCCTTTGCCTACACATGAAGAATCTGAAGGTTTCTGTTTGCAGGAAAGCCACATGCCCTTACATGGCTAAATATGTCTATATTTATTTACTTTTAAAAATTAAAAGTGCCTGAAAAAGAATCTGATGAGAAATGATGAAAGTTGCAAAAACTCATGGGGAAAAAATGTATTTGGAGACTCAAGATGGTCTTGATTTTATCCTGAGAATTTTCCACAGTTTATATCTTTGTATTGAAGCTCCAGAACTGTTGATTTTGAACAGCCCCTGCCCAACAGGCTGTGTAGGACACATGGATCCAGAAACCCAGTGGGAAAGCCAGTGCTACTCCAGAGCATTTGCAATAAAAAACAGCTCTTTTCTTTTCTAGGTGGTGCAGTGATGCTGCTGGTTTATGAATACACCTATTCATGGCTTCAGGAGAACTGGTGATTGCCTAGGAAGCGTTTTTCCCCCTTGAGATAGTGGATATTTGCTATGCAGCACCATGAAGAAGAGAGACTATCGATCAGCCAGGTGTATAATTATGAAGGAGAAAACTATTTAAGAACAAAATCCATTTTAATACTTAAAAAATTGTCTTTAGGCTACTTGATAGTTTTGGCCATATAAATAAAACTATGAGAAGAAAAAATAATATGGAACAATGAGGTATTTAAACGGAATATAGAAAAATAGCATAGAAATCATATATTTCATAAAAGAAATATAAACTTTGTTTCCTAAGTTCCTCTTCACTGCTTCACAACAAAAATTCATTGCATTAATCAGTATTTTTCCTAAGAGGTCTATAAATGTTTAAACTATTGAAAATAAATGAAATTGTTCAAAGAAAGACTGGGTTAAAAAAAAGTTAAGCCAAATTTAAACAGTTTTTATAATGAATTAAATTATTCAATAAACAATATTTAAAGAGCACATGAAAAATGTTTTTAAAATGCACTAAAATGACCTTTATAATTACTACGTTAAAATCTGTTGGTTTTCATTAGTATGCACATCTCAGCTCTATTTTCCTATATATCTCACAGTGTTGTAAGATAATAAACAGGTATTTTAAAACACTGTTTAAAACAGAATGTTAAAACACTGTTGTTTAAGCATGTATTTTTAAATCATGGTATCCAAAATCTCTTCTAACAAGTAGAAAACATGAAATAAATTTAAACTACTTTCCTTCACGTCATTCTCTTTGAAGATGAGTTTTGTTGACGAGGTATTTTCATGTTAAATCACAAATTGGAAGCACTCCTTGGACCCATTTGTGCCATCAGTATTTGCATCCAAATACGTTTGTTCAGCTTGCTTACCTGTGCCATTTTAAGTAATAATGTATAGAACAGAACTGCATTTCCAGGATATTAGGTTTAAATGACAGCTTCAGGTGTGAAGTCAGCTGTCTGCAGTACTAAAATATGTATGATGAAGGGAAAGTTTCCAAAAAAGAAATACACTTAGCATTTCCAAGGATTACTATACCAACATGTACCACCAAAAATATCTCCTTGGTCTTGATGTAACCAAACTTGATTTTATATCTGCATCCTGAAATGATGCTGATTCAGTAGTTAAAGTCAACCAGAATACCTGAAAGTCCCCACAACACCTGTCCTAAATTACTACTAAGGGCTATTACTACTATGGACTATTTCAAGAAAGCATTTTGAAAATAAAAATTAAAAGATAACATAGTAATTATTACTTTTTATTAATTTAGAGCATTTGAAGTATAAAAATAAAAGGCTTCTGACATACTGTATATACATACATAGCCTTCTGTTGTACATCCTTTCCAACGTGTTTTTAAAATTTATTTTTCAGTCCAATATTCAATAAGAGGGTCATTAAAAAACAAAATAAAAATGTTTTAAAAAGAGAAATAAGAATGTGTCTCTGTTGCACAACTGCATTCTGTCCTTGCAGGTAATTGTTTTGCATCCTATGAGAGTACTGCCTGTATAGAGCCCATGAAATTGAACCTTTAACCTCTCCATGTGGATAAGATAGAAAAGTATTTCTGAAGAGTACATTTGCCAGTTAAGCAACACTTTTACCGTCTATGAGATAGAGGAAATATGTCAACATTAACCAATAATAATAATCTTTGAAAGCCCTTTAATCCATCCTATTTTCCTTCTCATATTTTAAAAAGTGGCTTTAAATCATAATTTGCTTTGAATAGCAAATTGTATCTGTTGTCTTTTAAAAATTACTCCATGTGAATTCACTGTTAAGACTTAGGGGGAGAAAACAAAACTTCAATACCATTAATATTAGATTTTTTAAAATACAAGAACCAGAAAAAATATATAAATAGCACAACAAGAAATTTCTTAATTTAGATAAAGAAAATAACATTATTTGCATTTCCACATAAGCAATTAATATTTTTTAAAGCCCCCTCACAGCCACCTAAAAACATGTGATAAAGAATAGTTCTATACCTTATGTCAGTTTTTCAGACAACAGGAGAGTCCCTGTATGGTATGGTTTTAAAGTCTCCACCAAAATATTGGATTGGATCTTTGTTCCATTCAGTTTATAGTCTATTTTCTCACCAGACTGGGAACTTCAGATGTCAATGGGAGTTTTACAAGATCAAAGGAAGACTACGGCCCTGAGTGTTCATCTGCTCCTTCTGCTTATTCTTCTCCTGAAGTTATAATCCTCTGTTTGTAGCACTGAATTTCGGTTGCTTTAGAAATAAATGCAGTTCAAAGCTCTCTATAAGATATCTGCTGTTTGAAAAAAGCAGTCATTCTAACAAAACTTGTGTGTCAGAAATCTGCTTACTGTTTACATCCTAGTGATTTGAAAACCTAGTTAATCTAGCCATCTGAGTTTTAAATGAACCCATGAAACCAACGTGGTGGAACCGCATTGCCATGTAGACTGTGCACAGCACAGACAGGAAGAAATTAAAATCACCTAGGGAATCCATCTTCAACATCCATATCCAGTGAGGTGCTCTTTTAGTTATTGCACAGAATTATTACCAAAACACCCTCAATATATTAATTTTCCAACAGTTGAACTGTACCAATGTCCTAAAAACATATTTTTAAGCCTATACTGCCAATCAGGAAGAACTTACTAAACAGAAGTGATTAAAAACTGTAGAATTTTGCCGCAGAAAATCAATTGTTTTAAAATTCAACACATACACACATGCTCACACACACATATACCCCACAGCTGTTATTAACATTAAAGTGAAAAATAAATTGGTCTCGAAAGGTTTATGAGTTAAACTGTGTCCTGTAATTTCAGAAATGAATAAAGGGAATTTGTTAAAATTAAATAGCATTGTATTTCTAGTACCACCACCAGTTTACCTACATGTGAAACATGCTTCTGTACAACAATGTAAACTTCACAGCAAGCCATTGTTACATTCATTAGAGCAGAATTTTCCATTTTCTTTAAATTACAACATAATTTTGGGCTGAGATTGCTGAACACACAGGTAAGCCAACAATAACAGTACAATTTAGTTTCACAGTGGTTTTCTTTACACAAAGTTCATTTTAAGTGTCTTTGCAAAACATTTCACATTAAACTTCAGTTTCTAAGTGACTTCCTTTAGAGCCTTCTTGCTCAGATATTTTCCACCCTCTTGTCTTTATATGCTTAGCATGTGTGTTGTTTGATTAGGTACAAAATGGAAGACTGGCTTGTTTTATCTGTTTTTGTGTCCTCTGCTGTAGAAAGAAAGTGTCCTTCATGAGACGTTGAAGCCTTCACTGCATACACAAAATTTGGGGACAAATCCAGGTCCAGGAGCCCGAGCAGCCCACCACCAAATAGAGACAAAGACTTTCCAAAAAGTCACCTTTGCAAAAAAGAAAGAAAAAAAGAGAGGGGATGGGGCTAGGAGGAGGGGAATATCTTAGGGAATGAAGATACAAATGCACATTCCAGAGTCCATATTTACAAACTAATAGAAAATATAAACATTATTATATTTGGAACCAAGTCAAAACCAGGAAGAGCTAGATTCAGATATTGCTTGGGTTCTACACATATTTTTCAACAAAATAAGTCATGTCTTAAAGATAAACAAAGGATCACTCAAACAAGTCAATTATTGATTGGTTTCCTAATGATGAATTAAAGCTTACTTGGTTACCATATTTGATTAGAGGGTGTAGAATAATTTTTTTCTATAAGTATTTTCCTTTATTGATTTTGCAAAATCTCAACAATTGCACATTTCAAAAGTTCAGGTTGATTTAGAATAAATATACACACGTGTGGTTTTACCAAAGACTAGTTTTAAAAGTTCCTTAAACCCTTTGAGGGGTGTACGTCTCTTCGCTGTGTTAAGACTGTATATAGGCAACACAAATGCCTTATTCAATGCTTATTGTTGCTCTTGTTTTTAAATCCTAAAGTCATGTCAGCTTTTCTGCAAGAGAAAAGTTATGGCAAGAAATATGTAAGTGTCATCAGCACAAAGGATCTGAGTCCGTACAGCCAGCTTTCAAGACAGGAGGGTTGGAGGGCAGGAGGGGTGAGACGTGAGGCCTGGGAATCGGGGGAGGTGCTGAGATGGGGAGACCCGGGTGAAGCTGCTGGAGACGGAATTTCCCATCAGAGTGCGGAAGCCGTGACAGAATGACTACCCTCTCTGGCTGCCTGCATTCCCTTGAATGCCAGCGATGCGGGAATGTCACAGTTGTGGGGAGACAGTGGGGTGCTGCCAGCATGTTGCCACCCATGTCCAGCAACGTAACCAGAAGGAGCAGCGCTGTAGGTCATGTAAGGCGACACTTGGGCCGGGGTAGGGTAAGGAGCCATGCTGGACGCTGACACAAAACTGCCCACAGCTGGGAGACCATTTGGTGCCTGAGAGGAGTAGAAAAGAAGTGAAAAATAATCATATTATAGTGAACATTTCCCAGGTTCTTAGAAAGAAGCAGAACCTAAGTCTGAGTAAGCCAACAATGCTCTGACTCTACTCTCTGATATTTTTTTTAAAATTTGAGCTTTATAATGTTCTAAAGACATTCACAGTCTTGCCACTTAAACAAACATAATGGCAAGATAGTACTCTTTCCACAAACACTTAGAGAAAGCTACAGCCAGAAAATTCATAGTATTTGCTTGCACTATTTGAAAGTATAGGAAGGAGGTGCAGGGCAAAGAAATCAATGGCGGTTAAACACTCTTAGAATCTAACCGGCTGTCCTCATTGCCTTTGTCAGCCTTCCCGGGACTTGGGTTTTGTTTGGCTCTTTTGTTGAGGCACTTGTGACAGGCCTGGTTGGTATAGCTTTCATTTTCAGTAAAGAAGGGCACAGACTGCAGTCTGTCATGTTAGAAATGCACAACGAACATGACCTTTGTTAAAGAAAATGTAGACCATATTTTAAGAGATCATACTGAAAATGCTCGTTGGACAAAGGACATACAATAATCAGGCGCTTTGTCTTAGAAGGGTTTTTAAATGAATATTGCAGGTACTTTTTCCAGGACTGTTTTATCAGAAAGGAAACTGTCTTTCCCTGTATAAAAAAACTGCATATGCCTGGTTTTGAAAGTGGAAATTTTGCCTGCAAACTTTTTGGGCCCTGTGATGTGAGTTTTTAAAAGCCATGTGGATAAATCTCTTGAAGTGAATTTAGAAGTCAAAATCTTTGTTTGCAAACATGATGCAGCAGTCCTGGCAGGCGAGCCTGCCTAGAAACCAGTGCTCTCTTGGTATCCAATGAATTATTGTTGGTATCGTTACTATTAACAACACTAAAAACACTCTGATTTTTAATCCTTATTCTGGCGTGAACACTGGGCATCCTTCTTCAAGCAGTCTAATTTTTCCCCCTCAATTTTTATACTATGTAGAAATAAAGAGTAGATCCTGTGTCCTGATAGTGAAATGAATGAATTATCATTTAACATATTTCCTACTGAAAATATCATGTAAATACTAGAATTTTATTAGGAAAATTGATTTAATCCGTAGACTTAAGTTAATCAGGTGTATGTTAGCTAGATACTTTTTCCTGTTCAATTGAAACACAGGGATTATCTTCTAATTTAATTTATTCGGGTTATTGTTTTCAATTCTACATCTATGAGAATGCAATGGTGGGGTCTCAAAAGCTACTTTCTCAATGCAGAGTGGATGGATATGCACATGGAATAGAACATATACATGGGTATAACTTAACATTGCTGACATTTCTGACAAAATAAGACAAATGTTAGAGGGGTTAACCTTGTGTCTTTGGTCTACAAGAACATACACCTCCTGTTGTGTTTTTCAATGTTGGTTCTTTGAAAATGTGAAAAGAGAAAGAAAGCTAAAGTTTCTTAAATATGTTCTATGTCCCAGGCACCAAGAAATATCCAACGTATTTTACTGAATCATGAGGATTAATGAATTATATAGTTCATTATAAGTGATTGAGTTTACCATAATTACAAGATAGAGTGTCACAAATACAACACAATGTTCAAATGAAATTAAAGTATATTTTAAGGGTCCCAGAGAAGATGATGCTGTATTTTTAAAATAAACTACTGCATATAACTGTTGAATATAAATGAAATCTTATCCTCTTTTTATACAAGGATTTAGACTAAGAGGTTTAGCCATGTACCCTCAACCAATTGGCAAGTCAGTAGTCATGTGTTAAAAGAATTAATCACCCCTGCCCGATGCAGGGTCTTCTGTAGCATATCATACTGTTTTTCCTGGACACCTAACAGGTAGATGCAATTTAATCTCAAACTAGAGCGTCCTTTGAGATAACATCTGGTAACAAATTCTTTTCTCTCCTAGAACCTGATTCTCATTGTTATCCTCATCTGTTTCTTAGCTTCTAAAAAAAAAAAAATTTTTTTCTTCCACTTTCTGAGAATGGCTAATTATGTCTCAAAGGAGGCATACCTTAAGGCTCTCAGGAGATGGGTATCAAGATAGAGAACTATCAAATTGCAGGAAAAAAATTTTAGTTTTGCTTAGAGATTATAGTTTTAATCATTTTTATTTAGAATTATCCCAATAATCTATGATAAATAAGTTTGGAAAGAAAGAAATCCAATTCAGCTATGAAAAGATCTATATGTGGTGTTCACATCTGTATGTGGTGTTAATACTGTAATTCCCAGCATTAACTAATATTTTACACTACTGATGCCCATGTGAACTAAGAATAATGAAATAAGAATGCTAACATTAAAATTACTTCTAAAATAATAAAAAGTTTTTGGCCAACATCATACAGGGATATAAGGTTGAAAGATTTAATATTATACATGGGAGAAACAATGTTCTACTTAGCAGAACGTAACTGTTGGTGAGTTCTATTTTACCTCACAGCTAAATTTTTCCTTTTTTCTTTGTATTTTACCTATCATTCAAAATTACAGTTCTCTCTGAAATCCTTGCTTAGTCATCTTCCCTTTTCTTACACCGTTGCCCTTGGAACTATTGCTCATTGATGTGCCCCATTTACTTGGACTCTTGAGTTGTTTTGTTGCAATGTCTACAATCCCCCTTACATGGACCCACTTCTTTTTGCCCAGAGATGTTTCCCCTGGAAGATGGCCTTCAGAGACATGCTGCATTGAACTTTTATCTTAAATAATGCTCCTGGAATTTAGGGGGAGGCAGGACATTGGATTTAGGCCTCTATTACCTTCTAGTGCCTTGTTTATTCCATGATTACATTCATTCATCAAGTGTAAAAAAATGACTAATTTTTTCCATATTTGTCCAATTTCTCATACTTAAACTTGCTTTGTGTCATTATTCTTAGTATTAAATATTTCAAAGTTCTCTAAAATCCACAATATTTACTTAGTATCATTTTAGTGATGCAATCCCCTTTGTACTGCAGAAAGACAGGGTAGGAAGAGAAGATAAGAGAAGGTTGATTTCATCTCGGAAAAACGCGGCCAGGTGTGGTGGCTCACACCTGTAATCCCAGCACTTTGGGAGGCTGAGGCGGGCAGATGGCCTGAGGTCAAGAGTTCAAGACCACCCTGACCAGCATAGTGAAACCTCGAGTCTACTAAAAATACAAAAATTAGCCAGGCATGGTGGCAGGCAGCTGTAATCCCAGCGACTCAGGAGGCTGAGGCAGGAGAATCGCTTGAACCTGGAAGGCGAAGGTTACAGCAGTGAGTGGAGATCGTGCCATTGCACTCCAGCCTGGGCAACGAGAGAGAGACTTTGTCTCAAAAAAAAAGAAAAAAAAAAGGAAAAGAAGAGAGGCTAACATGTTTGCTTAAAAAAAAAAAAAAAAAAAAAAAATCTTTAAACTTAAACAGCATAAAAATAGCTCTTAGTTTTCTCTCAGGCTAAATTATGAACTAGCTTGGAGGTCTAAAGAGTTTTGTCTTAATTTTACTTTTTACTTTCGAAGTTCAGATTTATAAATTTAGAAAAAAAAAAGCAAGTGTGCTTTAAAATTTACCTGCCTCCTGCCACCTTCACTTTTTATTCATTTTAGTGACTCAATAAACACATCAATTTTCTCACTATTAATTTTGACACATGACATTAGTAAAAGATATAAATCTCTACTGGGTCAAGTAATTGTTATTTATGAAGCAATCACTGAAAGAGTAAAATTTTCCACCGCAAAGGAAAACAACTACAGGTAGCATTGATGTTTGTTTATTCTTTCCAGTAAAAGAGTACATGACTTAAACGTCCCAAATCTGTTTAATGTTTTCAGTGAAGGGCATGTAATTAATCTGAAAAGCTAGTTAGGTCAAGTAGAGACTACCAAATGTACACTATAAATAAAGTGGAGCAAACATGCTAAATTACTCTATTTAATTGGATTGTAAATATGATTTATAAATCAACCAACATATGGAATCCCCAGGGAAGAGTAAACAAATTTTCCATATGAAACCCCGGCAATGGGCATGTAATGGAAATCTGATTTTTGAAAATGACTTTACCTAAAGTTTCCATAAATAAGACTTCAATCCATCAACTCCTTTCTCATGTGGATCTTCCATGAAAGGCATGAGAATTCTCTCCCCTGAAAGAACTGTGCAAGGGTGCTCTCTATAGCAAGCTATCTTCTACCTAAATTTGAGAAGGAGATTTACTAATACAAAGCAAAATAGACTAAATAGCATACCCTGGAAAAAGTAAGTTACTTGCTTTGTTTAATACTTTTAGGAAAAGACAGACTTTATCACACTGACATTAAAGGAAATCATCTAGAAAAAAATTTATAAGATGCAATATAGTTCTAGTTAAGGTCATCACAGACGAATGGAAGTACAAGTTTTCATTTCACTTGTTCCGAAATGTTCAAAATGCAAATTTACCAGTTTTTTAAAGTAACTTTAGTGACTATGTTGAGGAACTGTATTGGCAGAGGGCTAGATTGCAAACTGTTTGAGGACAGGGACTTGCCTTAATCATCTTGTATCCCCACAAAACAGGATACATCATAGGCATTCCATAACCATATGTATACTTAAGTTAGTATAGGTTTTGAGCAAAAGATGTGACACTCTGGCTTGAGAAACAAAGCAAAAAGGTAGGCACCGTTTATCACAGAACAAGCGTTACACTCTAAGCAGGCAACATGAATAAGACTGTTGAAAAAAGTAAACAGAAGTTCTAACCTAGCCATTTTATTATTTGATTTATCGTTATTCTATTTATCCTCCCTCCTCCAGAAAACGAAAATACATTAGTATCAAAACACCTGTGACCACCGTAAAACTGGTATGGCAACTGGCTGGCAATTAGAGGTTACAGACCATTATTGAAATTCTGGGAATTGTCTACTTTACATTTTTTTATTGTGAAGATAAATGCAAATAACAGTGCCAGGTTCTCTACCCACAATCTGCTTTCACTTATGAGTTCAACCTGGTCCTCCCCTTATGATAAAATGAGTTTACCTTGGCTTTATGATAAAGTAGATTTAGCCACAAACAGAGATGTGCTTCACCCAGAATTTCAACCTCAATATCATAAGCAAGAACAAGTTTTGGATCTGAAAACAATCAAGATTTTCTCTTTTTTGGTGAATCAGTTTTATGACTGTCATTCTTCCGTTTTTAATTCATTACACAATGACCTAGTAAAACATATCTGACAAAATGAAATGATGGTTATAAATGTGGTTTCAACATTCATCCAACAAGATCTCAATTATGCTTATCATATTGTAGATCTAAATGTCTCTAGGAAATGGAAAGTTGCTATTTAAAAACTTTACTGAATTTTATAATTTTCCAAAAGATTATTAAAATTGACATGGCCTTGAAAAATTTTCAATTACCTTTCCCTGCCATTTTATACAACACATTTTACTGATACATAATCATTAATTTTATTTTGAAATACTTCTTGTTAAAATATAACCAGGTCAAAGAATGTTTTTCATAAAAGATAACATTATAAATTTCAAAGACACTCTATTGGCATTTGCCTAAGATTTCATTCTCTATGACTTATAAATTATTTGTAAAAATTAACTTTAATATGAAGAAAAATTTAGTTCAATATCTTTTATATCTTCCTGAGAACAGTAAATCCATGAGGACAGCCAGTTTTTAAAATAGTATACTAGAAAATGACATTCAGGATTCTGGAAGACTATCTTCACTTCAAATAACATGTACAAGTAAATGCTTCATAAGAATTTCAGATTATGTCTTTAAATTCAACTATTTTCACAACTTAATTCTGAACTTTTTAAAAGTTCAAGTATTTATAGAATCTTGAACTTCTCAAGATTTGTAGCTGACATCTGAAGTTGTAGTTAGTGTTATATTAAACTTGTCAATAGCTGCAACCCCAAAATGAAGATACCCAAAGCTTATAAATCTGTCACTCCAATTACAGTAACACAAATGCAATGTATTTTTCCTGAGAAAGTATGCTCATTTGCAGAAAATTTTTCAAGAGCTATACAATTATTTACATCTAGTTTGAATAAAATGAGGCATTAATTCACTAAATACTTCCTAAAAGGGCAAATGTATTCCAGCCTCTATGATTCTCTATATAAGTTTGTTTTGGCCATTCCAATTGTATTCCATTGGAGTTTTATGCTTTCAACAGAAGAGAACCCGTCATCAGCAACCAGAGAACATTGTTGCCATTCAGAAGTAAATGAGATTAAGGACTTTTAGTCTCAATAATAACTGTGGGTTTAAAAAAGCCAAAATAAATATTCTATCCTCAGAGACAATAAGGACTTCTGAATGGCACTGCAAAATATTAATTACAATGTAATATTAAGACAAGTTTGAATATTCTAAACTAAATTTTCAAAGACAAAAGATAGGTATACACATAGCTGAAATGTGCATACCGTTTTAATTACTAGGAATCAGGGCATCTGTCTTTACAGTTAAGCTGAAAATAGAAACTCTAGATTATCGTAATCAATAGTATCTATACTTAGTTACATAGTTTAGCCATTTGGTAATTCTCCAGGTGTCCTCAGGAAAAATATGCTTTAAATCCTTTGATTCTGAATTCGCAATTTCCTTCTTTATATAATAAAATTAAACTGTATCATATAATATCACATTATTTAATAATCACAAATGCCCTGAAAGTGGGAAAATTTTTGAAGCTTTTATTTGGCCAAAGACATTCAAGATTTTGTCCATAATATAAACAGAGGGGGAAAAAATGTGTTGCCAGAGTTTACTTTTTGGTTGAAATATGCTGACACCATTTTGAAAAATAACTTTTAAACTAAATCAGCCCTTTAAATATTGGTAAGAGAAATGCACATGTATGTGTAACACTTTACCTCTGTGTCTTTATAAACAAGTATTAATGTGTGATTTAAGCCTACATGAAATCAATGTCTGACATCCAAAACTCAGAAAAAATGACACAGCAGAAATTTATGTGCCTACTTAGTACCTCTTCAGCATTAAGCACTATTTTGATAATTATCTTAGAGTAGCCACTGACTTATATTATTCTTAGAAACTCCAGGTTTTGAAATTTTACATCATTTGAATTATCTAACTATTAAAATACATGGCAATACAGAAGATTAGCATATTGCAATTAAGAACTCTGCCAATGTAAGTTTGATGTAACTTTTTTTATTCTGGAAAAAATAAGTATTTAGAGCAATATTTGGCTATTTCTTTATATTCTTTTATAAATGTGATAATTTAGTGATTTAAAATTTAGTATATATCTTTTTGATCAGAATATCAATTATTTAAAACTTCAAAATTTTTATTTTAAATAATCTGTCAGTTTAGTTTTGAAGTGTATTATAAATTAAGCATTCCCAAACAAGTTTAAATGCTAGATCTATAATTCAAGGAAGTGAAAATTAAAATAACTGGCCGGGCGCAGTGGCTCACACCTGTAATCCCAGTACTTTGGGAGGCTGAGGTGGGAAGATCATGAGGTCAGGAGATCGAGACTATCCTGGCCAACATGGTGAAACCCCATCTCTACTAAAAGTACAAAAATTAGCTGGGCATGGCAGTGCATGCCTGTAATCTCAGCTACTCTGGAGGCTGAGGCAGGAGAATTGCTTGAACCTGGGAGGCAGAAGTTGCAGTGAGCCAGGATCAGGCCACTGCACTGCAGCCTGGAGACAAAGCTAGACTCTGTCTCTAAATAAATAAATAAAGTTTTTTTGATTATGACTGCTTGATATATAAACTGGGTTCATCAATGACATGTGGGAGTTAGAAAGTTTTTCAGCTCTATACTTCACAACGTTATTCCAATAAATGATGACCTAATAAAAAGCACTGAGTTCCTATTAAATGCTTGCTTCTATGGTAGGCGCTTTATATACACTCTTTCTATTGTTTGTAACAAAATCCCTTGAAGCTTTTTGACTATGGGCTCTCTGAACAAGGTATACTCTGATAAATATTACTTGCTTTTACAAGTCTCTCTTTAACTGCCACTTAGAATCACAGGTATATACTTAATAAATGCTTAATAAATAATAAATGCTTAATACTTAATAAATATTTACTATGTGCCATATGGCTGCATTATCTCATTGAATACCCATAACATCTCTTGGGGTTGGGAGTATCATTTCCCTGTTTTAAAGATGAAGAAATAGAAACTCTAAAAAATTAAATATTTTACTAAGAAGTCACACAGCCAGAGATCGGAGCTCCTAACCATTGTACTACTCTGCCTTTTCTTTGTAAATTGCAAGTTAAGGGTGGGTCCTATAGTAAAAGAAAATGACAAACTTCCTCATTATTTCCCACTGGCATTCTTTACAGTAGAAACAGACTAAGGAAAAGGGCTCTCTTTCCTTGCTGCCATTTTCTGTACCATTTGCTATTGGAGAGCCACCAACATGTATTCTGATTCGACTTCAACGAATACGAGAAGGAAGAGGACATGGAAATGAGATTTGTTACAGAAAATAACGACTAGGATTTTTTTTCCATGTGAATAAGAGGAACGCGTTCCACTTAATTTTTAAAAGCTGATTTTGATAAGAAAACTTTAAAAATTTTAAGACTTCAAAATAATAAAACGAAAACTGAATAGCTTGAGGCTTTGGAATTAGAGTTTGGGATTAAGAAATTTGCAAACCTACTGAGGTCTGCTGGGGAAACTTTACACTGCCTTAAGGTCAGGTTTTTGAGAGTTTTGAACTCTTGACTCTAGGGTGGTGATGAATTTAGACTTAAATCTGGAGTTTTTGTTGTGGTGGCTGCTTAGCTTTTCTCGGAGGAAAAGAAAACACCGGTGTTTTAAATTTTCCTTTGGAAACTTGAGGGAGGGACGGAGGGAAAGAAAAATTAAACGGTCCACAGCCAGTCCGTATAATTTGAGGTTTTCTCACTAACTTCCTTGGGAGATTACGATGTGACCTTTAGTCGAGAAAATGGTAGCTATGTGACGCTTATCTGGGTGCCCCTCTTCGCAGGACGAGCGGCGGGGGTTTGTTCGAGGGCCACAGGGTCAAAAGTCCGAGCGCGAGGACCCCCACAGCCGCCGTCGCACCGCAGGGCCGAGACCCAGGGCGGGCGTTTGGCGGGCGTGGAGGCGCGGCTCCGAGGCCCCAGGGTTGCTCCGCCCGGCCCTTCGGAAGCGCCTTCTTTGGTTAACTCTACCCCCAATACGAGCCGCCGAAAGGCTTCGGGAGCCGCCTCCCCAAGCCCCCAGAGACCGAGAGGCCTGGAGGCGCTTCCCAGAGCCGCGCCCCGGGGAGCCGCCGGCCCCAGACCCCCGCGCCCTGGCGAGCGCTCCCGGCCCCTGGCGGGGGTCGAGGCCTCAGCTCCGCCTTCGAAGGCCCGCGCCTGTTTCCCCCCAAACCACGGAGGATCTGGCTCGTAGCAGCAAATGGGCGCCGGCCTGGGCTTTTCTCCCGGGAGGCTCAGAAACGGACCCGAGTCTTCTTACCGCCTAAATCCCCGGCGCCACGCGGTCCACCTGGCCGGGCCCTCGCCTCCTCACCTGACCGTACTTGGTTTCCTGCTCCAGGGCTCCCTTCTCCAGCCCGTTCACCGCGTGCGGGGCGGCGGCGGGGAAGTTGTTGCGGCCCAGGCTGCTCCACTCCTCCACCTTGGGGCTGTGGTAGGGGGAGCTGTCGCTCACTGCTGGAGAGGAAGAGAAGGTGTCAGGCCGAAGGCCCAGCCCACAAGCCCCACTTATGAGACGGGACCCAAATCCGCGACGAGAGAGCTCGAGGGCTCAGACCTTGGGTCGGCACCCTGCCCTCGGCCTCCCGAGGGCGCTGGACCCAGCCGCGACCTCCGTCCGGTGCTTCCAGCCCAGGGCCTGGTGAAGCTTTACTCGCCTGAGTGCAGGCCTTTCCGAATTCTCTGACCCACGCCTGAGGGAAGATGTTTTTTTCTTTTTCAACTGGTCTTTGATTTCCCTCCCCTCCTCCGCTCTCCCAGGGCAAAGGAGTGGAAGAAACCCAAATCAGGAAGGAACTCTTAAGGCTGCGCGTGCCTGCCCGTTCTCTACCTTCTCCGTCTTAATAACCCAAGGCCGACTGGGGGTTGACAACGTTTTGGGACTGGGGCTGGCTAAAAAGAAAGGCGCCTGACCTAAGGGTGCCTGTACTGGTGTTCACTGCACTGTGGGGATCTGGCACTTGTGTCAATAGAGAACAAAAAGACCTGCAAAGTCCTTTGCAAACAAATAACTAAATGATTCCCACAATGCAGTGCAAAAGATACGTTCACAGATTTCTGCTTTGTATGTGCATATGACTCCCCTTGATACTCTACCTCTACATATTACATATGTGATAAGTGCATATGACTTAAATCTTGCAATTACCACTCTACAGGTCATGGGTGTCAGTGGCAGGGTTCTCCTAAAAGAGTTTAAAATATATATATATATATATATATATATATATATATATATATACAAGAAAGAGAAAATGAAATAGGTTAAGAAAATGAAAGTAGAATTAAGTGTTAAGGTGTAATGCTATCAGTTATTCTTTCTGTTCTTGGTGGAAATGCAAAGAAAATTGTATGGTGTGATTACTATGATACTTAGAGTCGTGCATATTGAATCATTGCCATTTTTCAGTTACCAGGTATAGTTTCAAAGAGATTTGTGAAGGCTACAAACAATGTATTTTTGTCTTTGGGTCCTATGGGTGGAGGATGGAAGTTTGACAAAGCCATTGTAACTTGATTTTAAACACTTCCATCTGACACAGTGCCTTAAGAGAGTGATCATTTTTGTAGAAATCATCATTTTATAGTCACGAATTTGTCAGAATCTGGGTTGTTTAAAGTTGGCATCGAAAATCACAACAATATCTATGAGGAAGAGTTGCTCCTTTCCATTCTCCAATACTTTCCCAGAGGACATTTGCTCTGATGGGAGAATCCCTAGGCAGGAAAAGTTTTCTTTTCAACTCTGTCAGCCTTTTTTTCCACTATGTCTCCTCCTCTACCACCCCCAAGAATTAGATTGAGTCCCATTTGCACCAGGAAACTGTGTTTTGGTCCAGAACTGCCTGTCTGTCTTTGCCTTCCCAGACAAAAGGCAGTCGGTGGGCACAAGCCTGAAGTTATCTTAAGAAATTGAGATCCCCCTGCGAGCCCCCATTTCTGCTGATCTCACACTTTCCCATGAACAGGGGCTTCCTTTAAATGTCAGTGAGGTCAGTTTATCCTATAAATCAAGGGCAAACTCTCCAACTACGGCTCCAAGTAGCTCCAAATAAGACAAAACTGGGCTCTTGTAAACTTGCAGTCAGAAAACAAGAAGATGAGAAATCAGAGCTCTGCTTTAATTACTTAAAAAGATAATTGTGCCAATGTGGTGGCAACCAAGAAAGGCAGGAAGTAATTAAAGGAACTATTTCCCTCTTTCCTATTTAATTTTTCCCCTACACTTTTAAAACTTTAGGCTGAGAAATTTAGAAAGCCGACTATCTAGACATTATTTAAATTCTACATCTAGGGCATTTAGACTTTATTTTCTCCCTACCAAGAAGTTAACGCCGCAAAAAAAAAAAAAAAAAAAAAAACCTCAGTAAAAGAAAACAAACTCAGGTCTCCTGCTGAAGCCGGACTGGGCAGGAGGGCTCGGGGAATCCTGACTAGGCAGAAAGGACACTTAGGACTAGGCAAGGTCAGGGGTGAGAAAGGAAAGAACAGTGGGGTGGCACTGCAGAAAACGTGCAGGAACTAGATAGATATCCACTTGCATTCTCGGGGACTCGGGAACCCCAAAGGAAAGCGGAAAGCTCAGGGTAAACGGAAAAGAACAGTAAAAGGACAGCATGGATTCGCCTGCATTTTATTTCCATCACTGCAGATGCCACTTCCCCTCCTAAGATACATACAATGAAGTCTGTTAAGGTAAAAAGTGGAGAGAGAGAGAGAGAGGGAGAGAGAGAGAGAGAAGAAAGAATATGACCTCGTCTGGGAATGAGTTAGTAGTAGTAACTTCGGGACCTCCATTTCCGAGGAAAATGAAGTGAAGCATAAGAACGAAACCAATTAGTTGACATTTGAACTTCCTGCCGGAGCAAATTTGGCCTGATTGCCAGAATCGGAGAAGAGTACTTCAATTTCCACCGCGTGCTGGACTCCTCCCGGCCGTCTGTGATCCCCAAGCAAGCTGCTCTGCCTGCAGCGGCATCTGCAGCCGGCAGACTCAAGCAGGCTCAGGCCTCCCGGGCTGAGCCCCAAGTCCGGCCCGGCCGCTCTCTCCAAGTGAGCAAGCCGGGCTGAGGCAGCCTAGGCTCGAGAGGCGGGGGAGGGTGGAAAATGCGAACCATGTGTTGGGGATGGGAGGATGTTATGGGTCTGGTAGTTTGAGATGAGGCAGGAGACTGTGTGTGGCAAGGAAACCAGGGGCATGCGTTTCAAGTTAATGAGATCAGGACACTCCCTAAGAAGACTCCTTACGTTTCCAAAGGAAAAAGGCTCAGGTGATGGGAAAGACACGGTCCCGGAGGCCGCAGATAGTGGGACCTCCGCGAGAGTGCGGAGGCAGATGCTGCACATCCACACGCCCTGTCTCTGAGCCCCTACCTTGGTCGGTGATGGAGCGGATGCCCAGGATGTCAGTGACGGAGTGCGAGGAGGGCCAGGTGCGCGGCATGGCCACCGAACCGGGAATGGCAGGCACCCCAGGTGGTGTGGGCACCTTGGCGGCCGCCGCCGTGATAGGGCTGGGGTATGAGTAGATGTGGTTGTAGGGCAGCGCTGGCTGCGGTGCGGGCTGGTGCTGCTTGTATGAGTCGTAATGACCCTGCTGGGCCAAGTTGCCGATCTTGTTGCGCAGAATGCGGCTGATGGAGCTCACGGAGGGCACGTTGTACTTGTCGCACACGCCGTCCGCCAGCAAGCGATCCCGGATCTCCCAGGCGAAGATGCCAGGGTCCCTCTGCTTGTAGGTCCGGATGTGTTTCACCACGGTGGGGGTAGTGACCCGGGGCTTGCTGCCCCCGATGGCTCCTGGCAAGATCGAGCCTGTCTCGTTGTAGCGCGCAAGGATCTTGCTGACACAGCCGTGCGAGACCCGTAGCTGGCGGCTGATGTCACACGGTCGGATGCCCAGTTGGGCCAGTTCCACGATGCGAAGCCGGATGGCGTTGGGCAGCGGCCTCCCGTTCACAAACACTCCTCCCAGCTGGTTCACCTCCCCGAAAGCTGGCTCTAAAAAACGAACACACAGCGCGCGGGGACGCGCACCCGCTGCTTGGGACAGCCGCCTGCCGCTGGGCCTCCCTAAGCGTCCGGGGACTGGGCGAAAGCACCCGTCCTGTACTAACGACAGGGGCTGTCCCCAAGCCAAACGGTTCCTGAACAAAGCCGAACGGCCCCAACCGTCACGGTCCAATCGGACCCCCTCCCTCATTCCTGCGGTGCCAGAGGCCCCTACAGCCAAGTAAAGTGGTGAGACGCAGGGCCTCTCCGAGCGTTCAAAAGTCTCCCGAAGCAGGACGGGAAATCGGTCTTGATGCCTAAACGCGCTGCTTCTCGCCTGCTCCTCACTAAAGTTCTTGGGCCACTCCCTCTTTACTCATCCCATCCCCAGCGTTTCTCCTGGAGACCCGGGCAGTTAAACAAAGTCTAGGAGAAGCTAGAAGTGCTTTTTTTTCTCCTGGTTTGTTTGCGTGTATGCGCGCGTGTGAAGCAAAACTTGGTTGCTACTGGGGCTGCGGGGCTTGCTGATGCCATAGTTCCCTTCTCTTAAAATCAGAAAATGGCATCAATAGCCAGCCAGTAGCCAGCGTTCACATTGAACTGCTGTGCGCTGCTGACCCTTAGCGTGTTCCTACAACTTGTAGGAACACGAGCAAAGTCAATAGAGAATGTGAGCGCTTAGTGGCGCGCGCCCTCGCGCTCCCTCCCTCCCTCCCTCTCCCGCTCGCTCCCTCCCTCCCTTCGCGGCTCCGACAGTCTTCCACTGCCACTCACCCATTGCTCCGAGCAGTACACCAACCCGGCCCCAGTTCCGCACAACCAGACAGAAACTTTCCGCACGGCCTCAATGGCCCGGCCTGTTGCTACCCCGGGCCGCCGGCGCCTCCGCTTCTTCCCAGGAGGAGGAGGCGAGAGTGCAAAAGGAAGAAGTAAAAGGAAGTCTGTGCCCCGGTGAAAGAGGCTTGAGTTCTGCATTTCAATCTAAGCAGCAACGTGGGCTGGGCTGAGCAGGGCCGGGCGGCTCCGTCTATCACTCACTGGGGACACGCCCTCAAAGAGGCGGGCCCGAGGGCAAGCTGCGTGGTGATTGGTGCGAGCCGGTGAGCGACAGGGCAGTCCAGGAAACTCCTTCCGCTGTCTCTTTCAGGCTGGCTCCCACCTGGGTGACTAAATACAATGAAAATGGGTGTTTGACATCTTCCCAGAAGAGACACAAAAAGACAGCAAAATCAGGCTGGTAAAATGCTGAATAAACAAGTGAAAGAGTCTAGTCTGAGTATGAATGATTCGAAGGGAGACAGGAGCCGAGGAGACCTCCTCGGGGGAACGATGGACGTCTCAGAATTGAAGTTAAGACCCTAAGTGGGAGGCTGGCGCCACGGTGCACGGGGGTGGGGGAATTGTCTTAGCAAAATCTGTCGAGAGGGCCACCGGAGAGAATCTGTGTCACCTGCCGATTCTACCTAACTTCAATCCATGCCAGGTGACGAGAGCGCAGGTGTGAGAAGGTAGGCCCGCCAGAGAAACCAGGAGGTTACGGGGATCCCAAGCCACAGATGGGGACCACTGTTAAGGCCAGGGAGGCTCCTCCTACCGCCAGCTTCCCTCGGCAGCCCCCAATCCCCTAGGTGGACCGGCCAACCACTAGCCACGCAGGCTCGAAGCGAGGCCACGCCGTGTGCCAGGAACTGAACCACAGGAGGCTAACGCGAGCGCACTGCCCCAAGTCCACTGATTGCCAGTGCCTGGGGCACTCACTACGGAGCCTAAGGCTCTGCCACATTCAGCCACTGTCCTGGGCCGCTGGGCCTCGGTGCCAGGGTTTGCGAGGGCTCTCCAAACCGATTTCTAAAGAGTTTTGTTTATATATAGAAGAGATTTAGTCTCAAGAAAGTGGACACCGACGCTGCACATGGATGTGATTCCCTCGTCTTCTATTAAGCTCCCAGAGGCCCTTTGGTTCTGCCTACTTCTGAATTTTCACTTTTGTTCACGCTAAGTCTAATCTAAAGTTTGCCGTATGCTTGTTGGCAGCCAAAATTATTAATATTTGCAGTTAGGGTTGTGGAGCATGTGAATAAAAATAATAAACAAGAAGAAAAATATTTTCGTGAATTTGGGAGTTTTTACTGCTTGGGGTTGTGAACTCTGCTACTGCTTTGTCCACACAGGATTCAGGCTGCTTCCCCAACAGTCCCCAGGGATGTGTGTGGCTCTGTTACACCCAGGGAAGCTGGCCCCAGATCTTGGGCCAATAAGTTACAATAGCCCAGGAAAAACCGTGATCAGCCATGCTTCTGCAAAGGAACAGATCTCCAGATTCCCACTTGTATGGTACAATTTAGATTGCACTCTAAATTCAGTTACCTAACACAACGAAGGATGTGAAAGATACAGATGAACTAAAACATCATTCTTTACAATCATAATCTTGAAAAAAGTCCCACAACTAGACATACTTGAACTTGTCCCTTTTTGTTGGTTGGTTTCAAATGTTTAAAATCTTCTTGAAGTTTGATTTAATAGCGATTTCTCCCTAGTCTGACCCCAATATCTGTTGGGTGACACTGTGTGGCACGGCCTGGCATTTTTACGTAAGTAGAGCCTTCGGAAATCTAAAGATTTTAGAAGTAGAAGCTCCTTCTTAAGGCTGTTAGATACATTAATTGAGTTTATCACTTTGCCTTAGGCTTCAGGAGGGAATGAACATGCCCGGCAACTTGATCTGGAATCCTCCTTCCCCCTCACAGACAAGCAGTGAGTATCGTCCACTGCGCGGAATCTGCTCTACTTCCGTGCACCCAGGGAGAATTCGCAGTCTGCAGGGCTGCTAGGAGAGTACAAGGATATTTGTCTACCAACAGGCAAAACTTAATGCCCCGCGGGGGGTCTGGGGACTCTTCGAAAGCTTTAGCAGTTCTACAGCACCAGCCTAGAGTGGTTCCGAAACTGTTACTGTTTAGAGCTCTGGCTATTTGGAGGTAACATACAACCCCCTCTTGTTCCCACCAACTCCTTCAGCTGCCACACATCTCCCCAGTTCTCACCCAGGTTCAATGCCATCTCTCCCTTTCCACCTGCTGGACTTGGCTGTGATCTGTGGCCTTAGATGCTGCGGACCTCCTGGGCGCCTCAGGGGTAGCAGCTCACTAGGCAGGGGGCCTGTTTCGCGGCGCCGGCCGCTCCCCGCAGGCCCCACTCATACCGGCGGTTGCAGGTACTGGGTGCTCTTAGCATTCTCAAGAGCGCAGAAAGAACCCATTTTAGGTGCTTTGGGCCACTAAGTATCCGCGGCAAGCAGAGGCCCCCGCTCTGGGAGCAAGAGAAGACAAAGCTGCAGGGGCAGACACTGTCAGTGAGACCCCAGCAGTAAAGGGTGACGCTGAAGCTTTCCCAGGCTCGTACAGAGTGCTGGGGAGAGATAGTCAGCGAACCACTGAGCCCCACCGAGAGACGATGGATCTGAGGGAGAGAAAGGGATGGAGGAAGGAAGAGAAAGAACATTCAGTTATAGTCAGTCCCAATGGGCGTAGGGACGCAGGACTTAGAGAAAAAACAAGGGTCAGCTGGAGTCAGTGCCTCCTGGTTATTGCCCACTCTGGACCCAGGAGATCACAAAGAGATTGGAAGAATTTCATCTAAAAGGAGAAATTTAAGACCAAAACCGAAACACAACCAGTAAGGCCTGCAGCTGGCTCAGGCCGGGGAGAAGCCAAAAAGCCTTTCCCTAGTCGCGTCGAGGCCTCCTCCGAGGGGCGACCCGCTCTCTGGGTAAATATTTACTCAGTGGGAGACTGTAAGCCAGCCGGGCCTAGAGTGTGAAGGAGGGGGGCTACACGGGGTTGGAGGGATCCGTACACTCGGTGCTGGCGGGATCCTAGTGTACACCCGCCGGAGGGGAGCAGGAGCCGGGGACTCCGGGGGCGGCTCGGCCCAGGCGTGCGGCTGGGGAAGTTTCAACCCCCACCACGGGCTCGGCTGTACTCCGCCCTGCCCTCGCGGACCCCAGCCAGACGCTGTGAAGTCTCCATAAATCTGTCAGCCCTCCCAGTGCCGCGGGCAGTCACCTGCTGCGCCCCCTTCCCGGCCCTAGAGCGGCCGGCGGAGAGACGCGGAGAAGCAACAGGAATCTAGCCCGGTAGACTGTACCCGAGGGCTGCAGAGGTCAGACCCAAGCACTGCAGGGTGTGCGGAACGCGAGGACCCCTCCCTGTATCCCCAACCTAGACCGACGCCGGCTAAGCTGCTCCGCGGGAAGGCTGCTCCTCCGGGTCTACAGGTCAGTGATGACTGCGGATGGGAGGACAGGGCGAGAGTGGGGGTTGTGTGTGACCGGGAGAGAGGTTGTTCTTTTCCAAGTTGCGGTAATGACTAGCGGAGCTAGCAGAAAATATTAAGGAGCTGATTCCTCCAACTTGCCCCCTGCTAGGGACAGGAACCCCGAGCGAGGCCCAGGCGATGGTGCCCGCCTCTTTTCCGCTCGGAGGAGTTGCGGGGATTGCAAGACAGCCAGAGTCCGAGTCCGGGACTGGGATTTTCACAGTGCATTGACTTCTAACTGTCTGGGGAACACGCAGTAAAGTCAAGACCTTTCAGGGTGAGTTTGGGCATTGAGCGCGGCACAGAGAGAAAAACAGGCCCAGCTTCTCCAGAACTCGGCCCGCTGCTATGTCCCGGTCTTGCAGGGTCAGCGGCCAACTGAGTTTCCCAGAAACTGCAACTGCAAGTGACAACCGGAAGAGTGCCCGGCGCCCGGGGCGAGGGTGGGTCCTCCCTGGACCGCTGGCCCTGCAGGATCTGCGCTGCGGAAGGGGGCGGCGGCTAAAAGGTGCAGTAGCGGGGGATTGGGGATGGAGACAGCCCTCAGTGGTCCTCTGCCCCAGCCAGACCCGGGGTGGGAGAGGAGGACAGGTGGCGCCCGCGCACTGACCTGCCGGCCTGGACTTGGAGGGACTGCGGACGCGCCAGCCCAAGGAGAAGTCGCAAGCGCTCCTAGAGGAGCAGAGAGCGGCCGGAAGATGCTCGGAGAATAGCCCCGCGGCCTCTCCACCTTCTCACCAAGGAGCCTCACGGCTCAAGAGCTTCTCCCGGCTCCACGAGGTAGCTAGAATGGCAGTGGGTTGGTTTGGGCCAGAGCTCGGAAACGCGTCTCCGCGTTCTGCTGGTCCGACAGCTTCCGGGTCCGAAGTGCTGCGGGCGGTGGGATCGGCCCCACGGGCTGCGAACGCTCGTCGCCGGCTTTCTCCTTACGAGGACAGGGGAGGGGCCTGTTGCTGCCTGAAACCCGCTTTTAATTCTCCGCCTGCCTGTTTCCGATCACCCGGGGTTGGTTTTTCTGTTTGCTCACTCCTTCTATTACAATAAAAACAATCGACATTTCTTTTCAGTTTCCCCATATTAGCGTCACTCAGTAATTGTTCCCCACCCCCCCTTACCCCCCGCGTTGAAGGCGAGTGGGATTGCTGGTATTCTCGAATTTGGAAGTTTTCCGAGCATATAAGCAAATCTTTCCTAAAGACTTTAAAGTGAAAATAAATAACGGCCCGGGAAATTGCTGTGACCCTAACGTTACTTTCTGAACGCAAATTACACCCATTTTTCAGTTTTCAACGCAGAATTGCTTTCAGAAGGATGGTGTGGCGCTCCATGTGATACGGTTACGTTTGTTTATTAAATCCGCAAATGAAAGAGAACATATTTTTATGCAGGGGGCAAAACTCTGGGCTGCGGGATTGCAACAGCGAACAAGGATCCAAAAGAGGGCAGCGGCCCAGGGGCAGGGAGGGTCCCTGAGGGAGGCTGGGCTGACCTTCTAGTCAGAGGGAGGAGGATTTCGTCTTGCCAGGGTTGCAGCATTAGCAGAAGTTGCGCAGTTGGTGAGGAGGACTCAGTCCATGGTCACTCTACAGCCATGAGCTGCAGCGCTCAGGAGAGGTGCAGCTCTCTCTGCCTATGGGAAAAGCAAGATTGCCTGTTCTTCCACACAGCTGTTTGAGACCCTGCCCTCAGGTGTTGGCGTGAGGGCTTTGGGGCTGCCTCCTTCCAAAGACACTATTGGCCTAAATGCCGTCTGGAAAAGATAAATGAGAACCAGGCCTCGCCTCTAAACCCTGGTTTCAGGACTCACATGAAGCCCTTGAGGGGCTGTGATCTGAGTTATGTTGAATGTAGCTTTATTGCAAGGTCCAGGTTGCCTGCAGGCTGCGAGGCCCAGACCACTGTCCTCTGATCAGAGCTGGGCCTCGGCCCTCTAGGCCCCAAGATTCCGCTGGGCTCGAACTGCTGATAGAGCGATCAACCCTCTCTAGACCCGATTTCTTGCTTCCGAGGAGTCTGACTCTAACCGCAGGCCAGAGTCACCTTGACGACGGGCAGGAACGTTGTCCCATTTTCGGTGACTGGGGGCTCACTCACTGCGCGTCTCCTCTAGGTGGCACGTTGCCCTCGCGAGTTGCCCCGAGCCCTGTGCCGTCTGGGGAGTCCTCGCACCTGAGCAGTGGTTGGGGCCATAGAGGGTTGGTGCAAAGTCGAGGCGCTGTGTTTTCAGCCTGTCGCCTTCCCCGAGCTCACCCCGCCACCCACCAGCCCCACGCTGACTCCGAGAGCGGAGACTGGTGCTGCACGGTCCTCGCTAATCCCCCGAAAACAGGAAGCGGAGGCTGGGAGCAGAGGGTTAGCGCCCGAGTCGCGGAAAATTTCCCGCAGTCTTGGAGTCCCCCGCAGCCTCTCCCGGCCACCGCACCTTGTCACAGCGCCACCTATAGGAGCCAGATTAGATCGCTCTCCCACTAGAGTTTTTGACAAGGTTGGGAACTGCCTTTGAAAACCCATAGAACTTCAAAGCCCGACATTTTTGGTTTCCCCTTTCAGCTCCTTCTGCACCCTCAACTGTCCACTGACTCCAAAGCCCCGCATCATTCTTCACCATGCCCCAAAAGAAACCCGAACATGTCTTTTCACGATTCAGCGAAAACCCATCTTCCATGCCCTACCGGACTGGATTCTCTTGCGGCCCCCAGGAGCTACTCAAGGGCACTGGTTGTGAGCTATCCTTGCGCCAGGGCGGGAAACCTGCAGACAGCAAAGAAGCTCTGCAGGGGAGGCCGTGGGGAGTGATGGACCCATTCTACTCCAGTTCATCCTACCATTTGCTGAGGTAGGATGCAAACCTCACCTCAAACACAGAGGTATTATCTAGTTCTCATTTTGCAAGAGACATTAAATAAGAGCACAAAAGACACTTGGATTAAATGAAATCATAATGTTAACGGGGGAAATCTGAACTCCACCATGTCGCTGTTGTTGTTCTCTCCATTTCCTTAATCTGCAGGAGCAGCTCACGCTGGATACCCAAAAGAAGCCTCCATACCGCAGGTGTCTACACTAAAAGTGGACGCTTCTCTGCCCACCTCCACACTTTAGAAGACAGAACGCCGCCCAAGGTCGCACCCAGGACCTGCAACAAAGAGGATCTGCAACATTGTCCTCCTTACCACTAGCCAAGAATTCACGCCACGGAGTTCGCAGCGGACTGGGTGAGGGCAGGAGACTGAGACCAGGCTCTAGCTGCCTGCAAGTCTCCTCCTGGCCCAGGTTATCCAGGGCGTTGAGGTGAGGTTTGCAGCCACTGAGGCGGTGCACAGCAACCCCCAGGAGCCCCGAGGCCGAGCAGCGCACAGAGGAGCAAGGAGAGGACCGGGAACAACCCTGCTCGTGGCTGCAATTTGTTTTTTGCTCGTGTCCTGCAAAAGTGCCAGGACATGCCCATGACTCCCAGTGCGCTCTCAGAACATCAACTCAGGCGCCGAAAAAAATCTACCTTTGCCTTCCTGGGGATTCATTCTGGGGTATGCCTGAGTGTGTTTCTTTTTAAGACCACTGTAATGGGAAGAAACCAGGAGGTGCGGAGTTGCAATAAAATTAGAACCCATAATTAACACAGCTAGCTGGGCCCAAGTGGCTCGGAAGTGCACGTGGTGGATTCATTTGGCTTTCCTCCGCGGAGTCCGCGCTACAGTTGCGTTTTCTTTCTTTGGGGTGCATCTTGGAGTCCGGATCAACTCATTTCATTCCCTGCAAACAACGAATAAGTAAATTATTTCACTTATTTAAAAAAAAAAACAAAACAAAACTATAACGATAAAGAGAATTCAGCGCACCCTGGGAGAGATAGTAGCCAGGAGAAGAGAAAGCTGGAAGGTTGTTAGGGGCAGGGGTCACTTTGACTGCCTTGAAAAAATACTCTTTAGCTGCAGCCTGCGCGGAATTCGTTCCGCGGGTATTGGGGGTACGCCTCTAAGTCGGGCCGGAGGGCCAAAACTGTGAAATCCCAAGCTAGCGTTTTCAGGTTTCGAACAAAAACTGCGATCCAGACCAGGACCTCACTGTTTGCATCTTGGCGAGGATCACCGAATATCTGCAAGCCAGCAGGAACCTCGCCGGTAAGACGGGGCATTCCTGCAAGCTCCTACGCAGGGGTTCTAGCTCAGGTCTTCTTCCTGGCTGGGATTGGCCCTCCCGGGAACTGGTCAGGCTCCAATAGGTCCCTCTACCAAGAGGCTATTTGCTCCAAGAGACGGATTTGCGGGGTCCGGGTGCACCCTTTCCTCTTCCTTCTGCCAGTCAGTGCACCTCCTGCCTGACTAAAAATTCTACCCTCACCAGGACCAACGAAAGAGCTGACTTCTCATATCCTCCACAGCGGCTGCGGCTTTCTAGACAAGCTGCGTGTCTGAGCCAGTGGGGGAACGGAATATAACCATCACTCCATGGACACGATTGGAAGGCATTTCTGGAAAATTGTGCAAGGACCCAACGATGTTGTTTTCAGTGGACACACGGAGACTACGAGAGAGAAATGTAAAAATGAAATAAACATAATTTCAAAAGTGTAAGTCTTTAATAAGCCAAGAGGGATAAAACAGTATACCATCCTTGCGAAGTAAACGAATTTTGCCAGTAGGTACAAACTGTTGTTTTTTTCTAATGAGAGAGAGGGGGAAAAATGCCACCTGTGTATGATTCACATTTTTCATCAATAAAACATTTTAAAATTAATACGAATTAGCCCAGATTTTTTTTGGGTGGGCGGGGAATTAAGCAAGTGTTGCTGGTTTTGTTCAGTAAATGCATTGTGTTTTGCACAGATGTTGTAAAATGTGGTTTATGCAACACATTTTATGTTTATGTTGTTATGCCTACACATTTTTAAATTTTAAAGATGTTTAAGTTCATAATGTCATGACACAATCCATTTTGGTAGTGCATTTAATAAAAATCATATTCTTGGCCGGACGTTTAATAAAAATCAGACTAGTTAGCAAGGAAGGGCATAGTAGCCAAAAAGGAAAAGAAATCTGTTGAGTAGAGAATTTAGGAAAATAAAGAAGGGATTTTAGACAATACTAATCCTTCATGTTTTATTCCAGTTCCTACAGCACTGTTTACTGTAGTTTTTATGCATTAAAGTGCTACAATTTGGGTTCTGTTTCTATGCCATATCCAGACTGTAAATTTAATGGCTGCAGGGGGAGAGGGAGGATTGCCAAAACCAGAGATTAGCACCAGAAATGCTGGACCAGTGTCCTATGTATGATGCAGCAACACCACTGAGGCTACCATTCTTGACAGGCTCCTAGGGTGGGTATAGAGGACTAGGGAAGAAGGCTAGTTCTATTTCCTGCAGGATCAAAATGCCAGTCCAATATATTGGCTGACTGGTAAGCCACTTCTTAGAAGGATAGAAAGCCAAGGTCGTGGCCACAGGGGACCTTTAAAAAAGCCCCAAAGCACCTTCCTGCAGGACCAGAGGCGTGAACCTGATGTTCTGGTGAGCTGACAACACAGATTCCCTTAGCAGTTTTTATTGCCTGAGTGATTCACATTCAATTCCTTTGGGATTGAGTTCTGCCCCGCCACATGGCTCCATTCTTGAAGACACCCCTTCCACTAGGGAAAGAAATAATGATCCCATTACTTCATGTAAAAAACCTTCATAGTGCCAATTTAAGGCTAAACATTAAATCCCTGAAAGTCAGAAAACAGAAAAGTCAAAATTCTTTTAGTCTGGTCAAATCACCTTGCTTCCAGGACTGTATAATGCATGGTACATTTACAAGCCTCCCCAGCAAGGCCATTCTAGTAACAAGGCGCTGCTGCTGCTGGGTTTAAAAGGGAAACAACGGAGCACCACTTGACTGAGCAGATTTTCCATTTGCAATTTGAATGTTTCATGCCAGTAGATTTCAGCACTTACTTGCTAGATGAAAGTACTACACTGTATGCATTGGCACATGGATTTAAAACTTAAAGAAAGCAAATTAACTTATAGGTAACCAAAAGCAATTCAAAACAAGAGAGAGACACTCTGTAAATGTTTTACATACCTGGAAGATTTTCCAGGTATGCAAAACTCTCTAAATCCAGTTTTATCATTCTAGATCACTGCTATACATTTCTCCAACTCTGACACGAAATGAAGTTCTCCAACAGTAATTGATAAAAGTATGTTTTCTTCAACCGTCTCCCAGTTTTTATTTTAGAACTAAACATTTATCCATCCAGTTTTCCCAAGAGGAAAAAATATTGTAGAAAGATGTGTTATTTAAATTCTGTTCTGGAAATTCAGACATGGCTAATTTATGGATTATAACTTCCAGAAAAAGTCTCCCCTACCTCTTCTTTCAACTTAAAAGTAGCCAAAAGTATGAGTTTTCTTTTAGAACCAGACTTACCTATAATATTTTAGCTGTGAACAAAATTACTTAAGACTTTCTGTTTCTTTTATGCCAAAGGGGATTTTTTTAAAAAGACAAACAGAAAACAGAGGGTTAACCTGGTAGAGTTGCGTGTAAGTTGAGCCATGGCTTCTGGCCACAACTGCATATGATCTGTGTGTTTCATCATGGAACTGCTAAGGCACATGAGGGTTTGGGGGGATAAAGGTGTTAGGTACATAGGAGACATCATTATTCCTATTAGAGCAATTAGTCTCATGGAGAAAAATATACCCTTAGGATAAAATATACATTGAATTCTGTAAAAGAAATGAATAACATACACTTGGATATCACTACATAAAAGCTGCACTTTTTTCCTCTTACAGGAAAAATTTTTGTGTCAATAAAAATGATGAAGGAAAAGCTAGGCAGTCTGGACATGCCACTAGAACTCAAGGCACAATTTGGGGTTTCACAACTCTACCACCTAGCTGTTAAAAAAAAAAATCTCAAGCATATATTTTTAAGCCCTCCTGAAGACATGCTTCTCATTATACAGCTAAGTCTCAGTTAACCAGATAACTCAGGAAAGTATTTTAAGGAGGACATGGTGTCTCATGAACATTTTCTAATATCTTTGAACAAAACAGAATATAAGAAAAGATAGTGTGTGCATGATGTGCTGTCCCTCACAATTTTTGACATGAAAAACACTTTAGAAATCAACTTAGGTCATTTCCATGCCTTCCCCAGAATATAGCATAAGGGGGATGCTTCCGAAAGTTCAATCCAAATGGATGCTTATTTGATAACCACAACTTTCTGGTAAATATAATACTTAGGTAGAGCAGAATGGGGGAATCATTATATACTAATGTGACAATAGAGAAAATCAAGATAGAGAGTCTGAATAGCTGGTTCTTGGGTGAAGAACAGTATTTTGAGAAGGAGGATGAAAGGGGAAGAGGGAATTATTTTTGTCATAGATTAAAGAGAAAACACTTTTTTCCTTTATCTTACTCCTCTCCCACCACTTCAGGCATCTAGGGAAACCCAAATGAATGCTGGGATTAATAGCAGATGGATATAAACATTGTAAATTAAATTCACCCCTATTTTTGCTACAATGTATTACCAACAAGTTTGAGTATATATGTGTGTCACAATAAATTTAATCAACTAATTTATAAGAAAAATTTGTCAACTTACCTCTGATGATAACTCACCAGTATGAGATTTTCAGAAACATTACAAGTTCAAAGGACTGAATTTTAGACTGCTTATTTGCTTCTGAAGTCTGATAAAGATGTGTGTTTAGCCTATGGGCTGCATTGTAGGTCCATAGGCCCTTTCTTCCCTGTTCTTCCTGGAAGTCAGTACTGACTTGGGGAAACACAAAATCTTTATTTTGATTCATGTTACCACTTGCGTCTAAGAACCTGGCATTATGAAATGGCAATGTAAATTACTGCAACCTGTACCCACCAACTACCGGAAGTTATGAACACTAGGAGAGTTTGCTTTTTATAGTACTTTATCTTATACTTTTCTATTCCCTTAGCTCCAACCCTATTCCTTTCTCTGAGATCCTTCCTTCCTTCCTTCCTTCCCTTCTTCCTTCCTTCCTTTCTTTCTTTCTTTCTTTCTTTCTTTCTTTCTTTCTTTCTTTCTTTCTTTCTTCCTTTCTTTCTTTCTTTCTTTCTTTCCTTCTTTCTTTCTTTCTTTTTCTTTCCTTTCTTTCTTTCCCTTCCTTCCTTCCTTTCTTTTCTTTCTCTCTCTCTCACACACACTCCACACCCATACACTCCTCATAACAAAGCAGCATTTTACATAAGATTTGGGTTTTTAAATGTTATTTTCTAGTGGAAATTCCATGAAATATTTGAAGTCACACCAGAAAACTAAGCATAACATTACCAAGATGAGTTTCAGTGAGATTATAAAGCAGTTTGCTTTCTTCATTTAGATTCCTAAATCCATCATAAATACATATATGCCTGGATCTATCTTGGAGTTTATATTTTAAACAATCCGTGAAAAGTATATCCAGACTTTTACATGTTTAAGAGAAATTAGCATGCAGCTAACACAAAGTCAACCTTTGCCATCTGTACTTGCTCATAAATCCCCCAAAGCAGGTAGATTGAACTTATCTATACAGCATTAAGGAAACACGAGCTTCTGCCAACCCAAAGTGCAGTTTGGGGAGTTCAGAAACCACTCAAAGTTATCAGTGTTCTGTGGCTGTTCTCCGATCCATGGTTTAAGTCCACTCATACAGTTGCACCAGAAATGATGATTTTGACAGACTTCAGTTTATCTCCTGGGGCTTTCTTGGAACATCAGTTTGGGTTATTTTCTGTAGTATAGTTTTACATGCCAATCTCAGGGCAGCTAGCTGCCTTTCTTTAAGCTCATGACTAAGGGTGGTGAGAGGTATTGATTAGTCATCTAACCTCTTAATAGCCGTAAATACCAATTAAATATTTTGAATAACTCATTCTTCAGGTCACATGAAAACATGTGGCCATTTGCTTCCTAGATTTCTAATGCATAGCTCAGAGAGCAAATACTCTTTAATAATTTTTTTCTTTAATAATTATTGAAGATATCTTACAGATTCTCCGAAGAGGAACAACTCTCTATCCAAATTTGAACCCAGGTTATGTGCTAAAAATGGACAGCTGGAACTAAAACATAGCCGTTATTATCTTTTCTACAATAACATTCACACATTATTATCCTTTCTGCAATAACAGAACATTAAAGAATAAAATGTGGATTTTACTGCTTTATTTGCAGGGATGAAGGTCAGGGTGTCAAATTGCAGATTTTGGGTCCTCAGTAACGGGCCGCTGTGTTTAACCTCCTCAACTTCTTTTCTCCACTTATAAGAAGGAACAAAATAAAATGTTTTGTGGAAGTTTATATTGAAATGAGGTCAGGTAAACTAATGACTGCTTGGTATTTTATGACAAGTTTTATAACCTTGGAGTTGCCATAACTTTCAAACGATCATCAATAAAGTTTTATTGCAAAAGGGTCGGCTTGTGTCTGAATGCTTTTGCACATAGTAAAGCTATGCTGCCCCATTGGCTTAGCTCACCAGTCCCTTTCACCCCAGCCATAAAGTCCTCTTCCTTTTTATTGGAGGTTGAAAAGTCCTCGGGTCTGCTCTCCTCCATCAGGTTAGCAATGTGGGAACCGTACACAACCAAATCTTCAAAAATATGTAATAGGACTGCTTTTTAATAAAATAATTATACAATTGAATTTTAAATGCGTTCCATTTAATAAAATAAATGACAGTGGGCGGCGGGGTGGAGGGAGGTCAGACAATAGTTTCCTCCAGAAACACGTGTTTGAATACTAGATAACGCCTATCAGTATACCCGATATACCCAGAGGGCTGCCATTAAATAATTAGGTGCTTAGGGGCCAATAATGGTCTCAAGATAAAACAACGAATTACTAAAGACTCTTCCAGCTGACCAGAGGATCTTAACGATTTAAGAGGCCTCGCATTGCATCCTAACCTGAATTTTCCCACCGAAGGAAGGGTTGAACTACAGCCCTTGCTTGCCCGATTGCCGCCTAACACATGCCCTAAACTCTTCCTGGAGCCAGACCACGAACTTCAATTGTCCATTTCACAGCATTAGCTGACAGGTCGTCTTGGTTCCGCCTACACCAGCTCTTCTTTGTCCGCTGCCGAAGGCCGTGTGGAAACGAAGCCGAGAATGTGGTGCGATTTAGATGAAGGGAACAGTAAGAAAGATTGTATGAAACGAAGCTTCTACTGACGCGCCCTTCAGACATGTATCCTGCAGGTGAGGGTTGTGACCCGGGTTGAGAGTGCAGGAGTGCTAGCAGAGCGGCGGGAGGGGAAGGAGAGGCAGGACGAAAATTGGAAAATCGTCCCATCTCGGGACTTGAGTGAGAGAGCCCGCCCTGGAGTCGGGCACGTCCCCATAGTGAGAAGGCCCCAGCTTCAAAGTTTTTTGTCCTAGCACAGGCAGGTCCCCCACCTCTAACCTTTCGCGATTTGCCTGGTTGCTCTCTGGGAAGGGACTGGTAAATATCGCCCTCTCCCGGATTTCCTGAAACTCTCGCCAGCGCGCTGAACCCGCTCCTTCCCACCCTTGGCGCCCCGCACTGTGCATCTGCGCCCACTGCACATCACCTTCCCTCCGGACGAGGCCACTAGAGCTCTCGATCCAGGATCTGCGGAGGGAACAGGACCCCTGTCCCTGCCGGACCCTGCAGCTTGGCTGCGGAGAGTGTGCGGCCACAAGCGTTGTTCCTCACTGGAGAGGAGCCGGCTCAACCTCGCGGGTCCCCGCCAGTCCTCTCCTGCCTGGGCTGGCCCCGCGCTAAATCTGCAGCAGGCGGGAAACCCCGCAGGCCTTCCAGGGCTCACGAACTGCCTACTACCACCCTTAAAGAATTCAGACCTGATGGTCCTCTTATGGCGCGTGACCTCCACCCCGAAGCGGAATTGGGGGTCCCCATGGCGGAGGAGGTGCCGTGGACGAATCGGCTCTCAGCTCGCCCCGCGTGTCCTACAGGTCACTGGCCGAGTCCCTACCCCTGGCGCTCCCATGAGGCACCAAGAGCAGCCACGGCCCAACGAAGGGCCTGGATCCTCACGGCTGGAGCGGGCCCCAGTCGAGGGCGCGCAGGTGTCGGGGTCCCCAGCACCCTCCGTGTGCGCAGAGATCCGCTAACCGGGTTCTGAGGCCGTTACGGACCACAGCTCAGAGCGCCCGCGAAGCCCTGCTGCCGGGTCCAGGCCCCAGCCGGGCGGGGCTCACTCGCTCCCCCGCGCTGGCGCGGTTGGAGTCTGGCTGGGAAAGGCGGGCGGCCGGCGCTGCGACGGGCTGTGGCGCCACCTCCCGAAGACACCTCGCCGGAAGTGCGGCTCCCGCGTGGCGAGCGCTGAGGTTCCTCGCCTGTAGCGCTAGGGCCGCGGTCCGCGCGACTTCCCAGAATAACTCCCCGAAATGCCTCCAGAAATGCCTGTGTGTGGTAACAGTGACTGAGCCAAAGGTCGGACATAGCCTTCCCCAGGTGCTGAAAGGAGGATCCCAGCCCCCAGGAGCTGCGTACCCACACCGCACCCCGGCCCGTTTGCCCCGCTGCGGAAGCGCAGAAGGCGGAGACTCCGGGGATGCGACTGCCTAGTATCACCTACCAAAGGCAGTTTCTTTTTCGGGGATCACAGACCCCCCTTACGTCCCCAAATCTCCAGCAAGAAAGGGGATAGGACGTGTGTGGCTCCCCTAAAGCAGGCTCCAGGTTGTCCGGGGGGCAAGCCCTCTGAAAGGGACCCTGCTTTGCTGACCCGACTTGAGCAGGGCCAGCCTGGCTGCGCTCATCTCCACTCCGGCCTCAGGGACGAGCCCAGCCGCTCTCTACACCACCACTGGAAAGGAGAAACCCTTTCCTCTTGTAAATGCCAAGGAGGTTAGATTTTTTGTTGTTGTTGTTGTTGTTGTTGCTTAAGAATAACATTTTAAAAAATATATTAGATTATAGAGGGAACAAAACTTCTCAGAAATATAGAAAGAACAGTTTTCTGAGTTAGGTTTCTGATGCTAATTACAGTCAAGGCTGTTAGGGGGAGCCGCATTCAGCAGTTCTTTTCGATGGCTTCATTTTTGACTCAGTTTGAGGACTTGGGCTTCTCTGTCAGTGAGCCCTGTTCACCTGAACAGAAAAATAACAGAGTGCTGGGTAATTTCTGCCTCTGCACTAGTAGCTGCTGTAAGCCCATCTTATTAAGATCAACTAAGGCTGTGAAGGGAGAATCAGTGTGGAACGCAGGAGATGGATCCTCCTGTCCAGTTATCTCTGCAGAACAACTCTGGATTTGTTCTTGCTGTAATTATGCAGCCATTTTAATGCTGACCTGGGGAGCCATGGCTGCCCTTTTAAAGCTCTGCCCAAGGAGCCATAAGTACCTGTTTTCATTAGTCTAGAATAGCACACTCATATATTTAACACATATTTATTGAGAACCTGGTATGTGTCAGGCATGGTGTGAGGTATAATGACAAAGGAGAAAGACATGGCCTCATAGACAAGCTGGGCCATCTGGCTGACAGGATACTCCTCTTATCTCAGGTTCTCTGTAGGGCTGGCTGTTTCTCACTGGCAAAGGCAGATTTTTTTTTGCCATGTTCGAGGACACTCAAATGCAAATCCTCTTTGGAAGTCAAGGAGAAGGAGGCCACATGGGAAGTGTTTTTTCCAGCCAAGCTGAACCCTAGCTTCCAGATTCTTGAACCCAGGTGGCTGAGGACCCATCTCTTGTTTGGATGATTCACCTCGTGTGGTATCATCTTCCTTCTTTCCGCTTCCTTCCTTCCTTCCTTCCTTCCTTCCTTCCTTCCTGCCTTCCTTCCTTCCTTCTAGCTTCAGGAGGACAATAATATCATCAAAAGGCAGAAATATCCAGTCAGAAAAAGAAGTGTGGCAGGCAGCTGGTACCTCACAATGATAGCCTATTGTAACACAGCAAACCCTGCACGTGCTGGTATCCCTGTCAGCAGGGCAGGGCCACCTGTCTGTTCATCTCTCTGCTTCCTTCTTTCCTAAGGACAATTACCCATTAATGCTGTATACTCTTTAATGTCCTACTGAAGATGTTCAACAGGCCCATTCAAACAAAGTTTGGCAGGAGAATCTCTCTGGACCCCTCAAAACAGAATTCGGAAAACCCCAAAGGCCAGCCAAAAGGAAATCTTGAATAACAGGCATCAAACTTCATATAGGGAAGGGGGCTGGAGGAGAGTAGTGGGAAGTGTGGGTGAGCCTGGGGAGGGGGTTGTGGTAGATCTGGCTCTGAGCTTTATCCCTTTAACCTTTCTCTGTCACTGATTTCAGAGGCCTTGCTTCCTGCCCTTAAATGGAAGCCACAAACCACAGCTCTTGCAAGGCCAATAAACATAATTTCCTTTTTTGATAAGGCTGCTAGAATGAGGGGATGTTTATATCTTACCTTTGCACATGTTGCAGTTTTGTAAAGCATGTTTACATATATTATTTCATTTATTAATCTTGATAAGCTTTCATTGTCTGCATATGGGGAATCGGAGACACAGAGAAATAAAGTGACTTTTATCTAAAGTGTAGGTAGCAGAGTTAGGACAGCTACACACGTGTGTTTCAATAAAGCGTTTGACAAAGTATTTTATGGTAACCTTGGGGCCAGTGTGGCCTGGGTGATATAATGGCTGAGTGGCTCATTCATTCATTCTTTGAAATAAACAGCTTTTCTTTTAAGCACAGCCTATGTGTCAGGAACTGAGCTTAGTAGTGGAGATACAAAGATATATAAGCTATTGTGCTTAACGAGCTCACAGATAAGTGAAAGAAGAGACATGCAAAAATATAATCGCAGTAAGGTAATGATATAATGTAATGGAGTTAGATGCAAAATGCTATACAAGAGAGCACCAAAGGGAATGTATTCTCTTGGAATACAAGAGAGCATCAAAGGGTGGTCTTAGGCTGATGAGAGCTTGTTGGAATGCTCTTCTATGCAGAAAACATGATATTAGAAAGGATAAGAAATTTGAAGGCTCAGCATGATGGCTCACATCTGTAATCACAGCACTTTGGGAGGCCAAGGTAGGAGGATCATTTGAGTCCAGGAGTTTGAGAACAGCCTGGCCAACACAGAGAGTCTCCTTCTCTACAGATTTTTAAAAAAAAAAGATTAGCCAGGCATGGTGGTGCATGCTTGTGATCCCAGCTACTCGGAAGACTGAGGCAGGAGGATTGGGCCCAGGAGGTCAAGGCTACAGTGAGCCATGATCATACCACTGCACTCCAGCCTGGGCAACAGAATAAGAACCCGTCTTAAAAAAAAAAAAAAGGAAAAAGAAAGAAATTTGAAAAAGGACACAATCATTATATAACAGCTTAATAGGCATGAATAATTGACTATAAAGAACATTAATCAATATATGAGTAAATATAGAATTCTTCACTCAGATACAAAATAATTGAACCAGTGTCTGACCATACTGTCAGAGATGACAGTATAGGTAAACTCAGGGCCTACAGTTGATTCCAAACTCAGCATAAGCCTAGAATGTTAATGTTCTTAGTTTGTGCAAATAGAAGTGGAGTATTCATCATAAGGTTATTTTCTTTACTTGGGTGGGAATGAGTCTTATTTCTGGTCCCCCATACATTGATAAGCTGATGGCATGTATGTGCAAAGGGAAACCAGCACATGGTAAAGGATTCTAAGCTAAGTCATACTATATAGCTTATGGAACTAGACTTGTTGATAGAGACTGGAAGGCTTAGAAAGTATGGCATAGCTGTCCTTAAATATTTCAAGGGCTCTCATGTAGAAAAGATGTTGAACAACTTCTGTCAGAGGGGCACAGCAAATGTTTTCTCTGGTTTATAATCTGGAGACTGCTGGAGCAAAATCATCCTCTATGAGCTTGACTATCTTTTTGTGCTGGATTCTAAGCTCCATGAATGCAGGGGCCAACAGGTCTGCTTCACTCTGAAACGCCTGTGCCTTACTCATAGAAGTTAGTTTCTTTTCTTTTCTTTTTTTTTTTTTTTTTTTTTTGAGACAGAATCCTATTGCCCAGGCTGGAGTACACTGGCACGATCCCACCTCCGCCTCCCAGGTTCAAGAGATTCTTGTGCCTAAGCAACCTGAATAGCTGGGATTACAGGCATGCACCACCATACCCAGCTAGTTTTTGTATTTTTAGTAGAGACAGTATTTCACCATGTTGGCCAGGCTGGTCTCAAACTCCTGGCCTCAAGTGATCCTCCCACCTCAGCCACCCAAAGTGCTAGGATTACAGGCATGAGCAACTGCACCTGATGGAAGTCAGTTAATTTTTTTTTCTTGAGACAGACTCTCACTATATTGCCCAGGCTGGAGTGCAGTGGCATGATCTTGGCTCACTGCAACTTCCGCCTCCCAGGTTAGAGGGATTCTTCTGCCTCAGCTTCCAGGGTAGCTGGAATTACAGGCGTGTGCCACCGCGCCTGGCTAATTTTTGTATTTTTAGCAGAGATGGGGTTTTACCATGTTGGCCAGGCTGCTCTCGAACTCCTGACCTCAGGTGGTCAGCCCAACTCTGCCTCCCAAAGTGCTGAGATTACAGGCACGAGCCACTGCACCTGGTGGAAGTCAATGAAATTTTGATGTAGGAATGAATCAATAAATTATTCCATGTGGTTCCAAAGGAGAGAACCAAGACTCAAGCGTAAAATGTAGAGTTGGATGACAAATGAACCCAACTAATTTGGCTATTAATTAGGTTAATTGGTGTAAGTAAAGATACATTGTTTAGATGTTTAATTTCAACCTTTGCTCACCTGTTCAGCGAGAAACTTCTATTTCCCTTAAACTTTTCTTCCAGAAAGGATGCTAACTAAAGAGGTACATGGGCTTTATCGCCCTTGGGTAGCATTTTAGTTCCGTGAGAATGGCAGGACACAACATACATAGGTTCTTAAGCATGGGAGGAAGCTAAGGAGGGGCCAGATCAGATCTTATTTAATTTTAGCTGCAATTTAGATCTGTTAAGTTGTTGTCCCAAGAGTACCTAGGTCATTTAGGGAAAATGTTGTTGGGTTTTGGCTTTGCTTTTTGCTACTTCAGTGGGTTTTTAACTTTTTCAAAGGGACCACCTGCATGTTGTATAAAGAAGACAGCAATGAACCCTAGTTGTGGAACCGTGGAACCTCAGAGTAGCCCTAGGGTTCTGAAGGGCTCAGTCCCTGAAGTGCTGGCCTGTTTTACCCCAGATGTAATGGCCATATGCCCTGAACAAACTGCAGTACAAAATTAAGCTTACATGGAATGACTTCCAGCTCTTATCAGACCCCAAACTCGATTTTTTTTAGTCATCAGTTACACTTTGCAGCTTCTTCCCTATTGTATTCAGAGTTTTGGCAAGTAGCATCTTTCATAAACAATATATGTTAGTATTAGAGGCTTGCTAGTTCTTAGAGCTCATGAAGACAAATGAGAGATGATGAGGAATGTCACTCAAATGCCAAAGGATGTCAAACTCTGGCCTTTAGAAAACTTAATTTTTCCGTGATCAAGAAGGGTGCCACACATCAGTCCCCTCATTGTTGCCTACAGCAATAGCATTCTTTTTTTACTGAACATCTCAAAATACTTGTGGATTAACATTAGACTCAAAGATGAGAAAGGCATAATTAGTGCTACTTTGCTGAGGAGGAAATAAGTTATTGTCCTCTCCTTTCCTACCCCTCCGTGCACAGAATTGGTTATCTGAACAATTGCTTAAATGTTGCATGTAAATATCTCAATGAGAGGGCATATAAGTAATAATAACAAAGCTAATATTTATTACACCCTCTGTGCCGGGCATTGTGCTGAGAAGATCTCTTACCTTATTTCATCCTTGCAATAATCTATGAGAGGCTATTACAATACTTAATTCTATTGATGAAAAAACTCTGATGCAGGAATGTTAAGTAACTTGCCTGAAGTCACATAGATGTTGTGTGGTGAACAAATAATCTGGAGAATCCCCATAGCCAGGTAGAGTTATAATTTTTTTCTCTTATCTGATGCTAGCATCTTGGAGGGATGGAAATCAAAGAAGTGCAACTATTTTTTATCCAGCACTATTTTTATTTAAAATTTTATTGTGAAAACTTATTTTTGCCTAGGAGAGTTCATCCTTTACTTCAATTGGTTTGAATTACTTAGATTTCTTGGTGATCCAGGTGCCTTGAGAAACAACATTCTGTAATACTTAGTCCTGAAAATGTTGGACATGATCAAATAATATCCAGGTTAATCACATTTTGTATCTGCTTCCTTTAAAGCTGATTCTGTCTGGGTCATTATTATAGAGTTTGAAAGGCTATAACACAGCCAGACTGCTTTCCAGTTTATCTTCCAAATCCTAAAAATAGTATCTACACCTTGTTAATAATAAGAATAGCTAGCACTTACATAGTGCTTGCCTTATGCCAGGCACTTCCAGCTGCAGTTCTAAGTCAGAAATTGCAAAATCTCTGCTAGATATTACCCATTTTAGGAATGTTTAGTGGCAAAATGAAAGGTTCTAATCTACAGTTCTGAGTAAATAATTCTTTTGTGAACATGATAGATTATCTTCTTGAAAGGGAGGAGCGAGCCATTTAAAAACTGTGACTATGCCAATTTACTCATTGATCTAAAGTCATATATTCTTTCTCTTTTGTGCAGGGGGTAAAGGGGAAAGAGATAAATTTAATATCCAAGGGCTTATAACACATGGGAAGGAATAGCCATGCAAAAACTAATTACAACTAATTACATATAATGCAATTAGGAATGCAAACATTTAGGATGATAAAGAATGAAATTTTAAAAATGAGATTATTATATTAAAGATGCAAACAGTATGCCAAGTGCTTATGTAAGGGAATATAGGAAGATATCATTAATTCTGTCAGGCTAAAATCAAAGACCTTTATACTTTATTATAAGGATGTTTGAATGTTTAAGTTTTTATTGGTACAGATTATTGTGGCAGAGCCTTATCGTTGTTCTTAAGGAAGGGTTGGTTGGTTTGTGTATGGAGGTAGGGTGGAAGATGCATGTTCTTGGGATTTTTGTTCATTTTTGTTTTGTTTTGCTTTGCTTTACTCAGAAGAGGACTAAATTAAGCGCAATGTAATATATTTCATTTGTAAGCAGTCATTAGTGTGTGCAGCTCATTTGTAAGTATTCTGGACTTAGGATTAGGAAAGCCAGATTCAGGTCTAGGTTTTGTCACTAGTTACCTTGGGAAGCCATTTTCCCTCTCTGGATCATCTGTGCGACTTGAGGCTTATAACAAATGATTCATAAGGACCCTTTGAGCTCTAATGTCTTGAGATTATCTGGGGAGAAGGATGAGGGAAAAGGAAGCTTTGCACTAAGAGATATTTTTATCTCTTAAGGCCTTTCGACTTGATTACTCATGTTGAGAATGGAGGTAAAGATGGAGGAGCTGGAGATCAGATTACTATCCGTGGTGGGGATGAACTGTTCTACCAAGGCTTTCCTGGATCTAGTTGCAATAGACTGGCTCATGATGCACCTGAATCATGGCACAACTGGCAAAGGTATAAAATAATACAAATTAACTTTATTTTGCCTAGCTCTTAATTCTTTGGAACTGTATGTTACAATTGCAGACAAGGGCTATGGTACGGAAGAGCTTCTGAAACATGAGGATTTGGAAAACCTGTCTTTTGCTATTACTGTTTCTCGTGTGGAATGCCTATTTTCACTTGGACTTAAATTTTCTTAAAATTCTTTATTCATTCTCACCCTCTCTATCCTTTCTGGTCTCCCAGCCATCCAACACACATCTTCCAGGGATCATTATGTGTTGCTACTTCCACTGACATGGCTTCACTTACACAAATTCCCAGAGGGGCAAACATTTGTATGAAAACTATGACAGATTACAGATTATTTTTTCACATCTTTTTCCCCCCATGTGGAACTCTCATAAGTTGTAAAGAGTTATAAATACACTTGTTCTTTGTGTCTTTTGTGAGTAAAGAGCAAAAGACACAAAAGAAAGAGCTGTTTCAAAAAAGCTTACCTTTAACATCTATGGTGTTGGAAATTCTTAGGGGTCAGAGTCAAGTGTGGGTGCACACGTGCAGCTCACATTGTGAGGTGAGAGGGGCCTCTTGCTAAGTCTCACATGCCACTCAGAGCTCATGTTATTTTTTGTGACAGAGGAAGCCTTAAGGTTTTGATCAGCTATTTGTCAGCAAGAGCACCGGAGATGTTAATATCCATCTTAACTTGGGAGCATTGTTATGGTCTGAAAAATGACTGTGCTATGTCTTGACCCTCAGATAGTCATGTATCTCCCATGGTGATGCTGAGAAATTAAAAACACAAGGTGTGCACATGCACATGATGTAGGAATCTACCTAAAACAGTGAATTTGGGAAGACTTACTGTGTGAATCACTGGCTTTAGTCAACCAGATTACTTATCTATCCAACCTCTGTATTTCTGAGAACAAAATACTGATGGAGAAAAACGAAGCCTGTTGAGAGGACCCATTTTGTTGTTCATGGATTAAATACTGATAAAAGAGGAAGAAATTCAAGATCAAGGCAAAGGCAATAGAGATGAGAGTTCACAAAGTAAATTCACAGGGGAATTGTATAGTTCTTTATTATTACAAAAGCAGTACGTATGGTAGCAAATTAGAAAATAAAGACAAGCATACTTTAATAATTAAAACATCATATTCCTAAGCAACAAGAACTGCTACTGTTAACTTTAGTGTATATTGTTCCATATCTTCCCTGTGTGTTTGCTAAATGGGTTCACACTATACTTGCTTTTTTTAGTCAATGTATTAATTCATTCTCATACTGCTGTGAAGAAATACCCAAGACTGGCTAAGTTATAAAGAAAAAGAGGTTTAATGGACTCACAGTTCCACATGGCTGGGGAAGCCCCACAGACATGGCAGAAAGCGAAGGAGGAGCAAAGGCACATCTTATATGGTGGCAGGCAAGAGAGTGTGTGCAGGGGAACTGCCCTTTATAAAATCATCAGATCTTATGAGACTTATTCACTATCATGAGAACAGCATGGGAAAATACCTACCTTCATGATTCAATTACCTCTTACTGGGTCCCTCTGACAACACATGGGGATTATGGGAGCTACGATTCAAGATGAGATTTGGGTGGGGACACAGCCAAACTGTATCAGTCAATAATCTCCACTTTTCCATTGGGATATTTTTAGTTTTTATCCCATACAACAACTAGATAAAAATCAAATTTTCTAGTTACCCCAAAATGTCCTTTATAGGATCTAACCCAGAACCCTGTGGCATCTTGTTGTGTCCCTTAAGTCTTAATTTGAACATAGCACCGTCTGCAACATCGACTGATTGAAAAGATGAAGCCAGTTGTCCTGCGGGCTGTCACATCTCTGGGTGTGCTTGATTGTTTCCTCATAGTGTTGCTTAGCCTCTTCCTGTGTCTCTTAAGTATTTTCTACATTAGAAGTTTGACTTTTGATTTGAAAGTGTGGAATGAAAAAAAAAAAAACAAAGTCTGGAGTGAGAGACAAGAAGTACTTGAAGACCTTTTTGAGATAAGAAATGATGACTGTCATTAAAAAGCTACTTGGGAGGCTGAGGTGGGAGGATCACTTGAGCCTGGAAGGTCGAGGCTGCAGTGAGCCGTGACCATTCCACTGCATTCCATCCTGAGTGACAAAGTGAGACTGTCTCAAAAAAGAATTAAAATAATTATTACCTTAATATAATCTCTCTAGAAATAAATATGATGGAACCTATAGAGAGGAAAATATAATCCTTAGTTTTAAACTTTTTGTCATTCAAACAAGAATAGTACATGTATCCCTCTCTAAAGGACGGCCTTTAAGTTTCTTTTTTACTTCTGTAAATCTTTCTGGGTCATCTCAGGTAACTGAAGCTTCTTGTATCTAATCTTTTTCTGCTTTCTTGGCTTATGTTTGGATTTTGCTGGGTTACTCCACAAGTAATTTTTTCTTATTGTGTGTGTAGTTACTAAACTTACTGAATTCTTATGTATCTACAAGGGCTATCTTTTGCCCTCACACTTGATTGAAATTGAATATAGAAAACCAAATTCAAATTCACTTTTCCTTAGAACTTTGGGACCCTCCTCTGCTGTCTCCTGGAGCTCTACAATGAAGGGGTGAGTCTGTAGTTGGGCTGAGGTTCCTCTAAAGTTGCCAGAGTCAGGAGGGCTCATCTCTTGGGTGAAGATCATCAGAGTTATCAATGCTGGGTGGCTCTGCCTTTTTTTCTGGTTTGTTGTGGGGGTCCAGTTTGTCTCAAACTTGAGTCGCTTTTTTTGGCCCCAACTTCCTCACCAGCGGCCCTCCTAGATGTATTTCCGACATCCTTTGGAGGGCAAAAGCTGCCTCACTAGTTAGTTATTCTATTTATTGACAGACAGACCCCACCCATCCCAGCTATCTCAAATGCAGTTCTTTAACATTTCAGGCTAATTTGTAATTTCTGAACTAGGATTGTCTTGGGGGTGGGGGGCTGACGCTTGCAAAAGTCAGCTTTTATCTCTGGAGTTTGGGCTTCAGTCACACTGCCACAACTTCTCCACTTACCAGATGCCTTTCTTTTCTATGGATGATAATCCTTCACATTTTCTAGTTCAATGATGACTCTCAGTCCCATTTTTTCACTGCAGTAATGGTTTGATTTAAAAACAAATCTTTTAAAAATCATTTCAAAGGAGCCTTAGAGACAGTGGGCAGATGTGTGCAGAAATGCAAGACACATTTTTAAACGAACAGTACAAGATAGTATGGATATACACACACATACAGAAATAGTAGGATGATAGTGCAGCTAAACTTAATACCGATTATCATAAGTAGTATGAAAAGGCTTATTTATGTTTACTAAAGTTTTTGACAATGTGCATGTATTACTTTTGTAATTATAAAGAAACAAGGGGTGTGTGTGTGTGTTTTAAAGAAATAAATGATGACTTTATTGTGTGAAGATAGAAAACAAGGGTGTAAACCTAAACAGGAATGGAGGTTTTCAACTGATTCTGTAACTGTCCTCCTCTCTTACTATGCAATGGCTATATCATGCAATCCAGCACAAATCATTTCTATCACATGCAAATCACGCTAACTTTAGACGCCTCAGCAAAATTAAATCAAGAATACAAAACCTTGACTGAGCACTCACTATGTGCAGTGCTAGGCAATGCAACTTAAGGAGACTGCCCTGGATGGGGGTGGACCTCAGGAGGGGATGGAAGCAAAAGTCTGGCTCTGAGTTAGATCCATCCAACAAGGTCCAGTCTGCTTTGCACTAGAAGGTCCCTGAGAGACTGGGTAAATTCTGGGCCTCCTTCCAGGTGTTCTAATCTCTGAAACTATAAATGTCACGTTACCCATTTAATCAGATTCTAAAAGGGCTTCTTGGCAGAAAAATATGGGAACTACAGTGGCAGATCAACTACAAAGACAAGCCAGTTTATTGGTTCAGGCTTCAGAAGAAACACTAGATGAAACTAAAATTTGCTGTTAAGAAAAATGTGATAAATCTAGTATTACTTAAAAGCTTCTAAAGCAATGGCAAATAATGATAACAATAAGTTGCATACTTCTTCCACGTGCACAACTTCTGCCCTGTGACTTCAAAGAAAGCTCCTCAAATCCAGGGGGAGACACACAGCTCTGCTGAGGAGATATTTATGGGGCTGTTATGGCGCCTAGGATGTTCCTATTATACTCACCATTCAAACCTCTAGATTTCCAGGACCACAGCAAACAAAAGACCTGAGGTATTTTAAGAGGGGTTTTGCTTTTTCCTATAAGACAAATGATCAGGTTTGCAATGTTGTCATTAATTTTGAACTCTTGTCATTAAGTCTACTTATGTTATGCTTCATCTATTTTAAAACACAGAGAAACAGACTGGAGAAGCCCTTCAAGCAGCCTTAAGTGGAGTAAAGAGCTGGTAGCTATGTGGCTAATTTAATAAATGTCACCACATAAAGAATATCACAATGGGGTTTAGCAGAATAAATGAAATCTGATAACCTGGTTTGGTGCAGAGAAGGATATCCCTTCAGTACTGATTTAGATCTGCAAAGTCTGAAGTCATCAAATCATTTATGAAGTGGTTTGACTTCCTTTACCCCTTTCCATTCACTTATCCTTTGCCCCTACCACAGGGCTTGCAACCATACAAAAGCCAGATGCCGTGGCAGAAGCACCCAAGCTTCCTCAATCATTCAGTTCAAGGCTAGCATCTATGAATTTAATGAAATCTTATTACAGAGAAATAATTGGAAGCTTTATTTCCTATGTTCTGTGTTTACTTTCCTCACCCCAAAATGAACTTAACTAATTACAGAAATGTTTCACCTTCAAAGAGTTGTATAATCAATTTTGTGTATCAGAGGAGAGGGGGATAATGAGTAATGCTGGCTTTAAGATATGGTTGTAAAATATGTCTATATTTGCACACTTTTGTTGACTTCAATTTTTTTCCTTTTATATTTTACGTTTTTATTTAGTATTTTATTTTATAGCAATCTCAGACATTAAGTCATTTCTTTTCTTTTCTTTTTTTTTTTTTTTTTTGAGATGGAGTCTCACTCTGTCACCCAGTCTGTAGTGCAGTGGTGTGATGTCGGCTCACTGCAACTTCTGCCTCTCAGGTTCAAGCAATTCTCTTGCTTCAGCCTCCCGAGTAGCTGGGGCCATAGATGCGTGCCACCATGCCTGGCTAATTTTTGTATTTTCAGTAGAGATGGGGTTTCACCATGTTGGCCAGACTGATCTAGAACTCCTAAGCTCAAGTGATCCACTTGCCTTGGTCTCCCAAAGTGCTGGGATTATAAGTGTGAGCCACCATGCCTGGCCACATTAAGTCGTTTCATTCTACAAGTGCTAAAAAAAAACGGGACATTTTATATAAATGTATATTGTTACAACGCCAAACAAAATTATCAGTATTTCCTTGGTACCATCCAAAACACAGATACTACTTAAATTTCCATTATTATCTCAAAAATAAATGTTACAAGTGGTTGTTTAATCCAAAGTCCACACATTATTTGGTGGTTTTATCTCTTAAGTACCTGCTAATACTCTTTCTTTCCTTCCCTTTCATCTTTATGCCATTGACTTGTTAAATAAATCAGATCAATTATCCACTAGTCCATCTTGCAGTAGTTTTTAATCAGCCAGATATAGAATGGAGGCACCTCCCCCCATATTTTTTTTTGAGATGGAATTTTGCTCTTGTCGCCCAAGCTGTAGGGCAATGGCGTGATCTTAGCTCACTGCAACATCCGCCTCCCAGGTTCAAGCAATTCTCCTGCCTCAGCCTCCTGAGTAGCTGGAATTACAGGCACATGCCACCACACCCAGCTGATTTTTGTATTTTTTAGTAGAGATGGGGTTTTGCCATGTTGGTCAGGTTGGTCTCGAATTCCTGACCTCACGGGATCCACCTGCCTTGGCCTCCCAAAGTGTTAGAATTACAGGAACGAGCCACCACGCCCAGCCATCTCCCCACATATCTTAAAAGGAAATCCTTTGAAGCAGGTAGAATCTATACGAGCACAACCTTATTGATAGAAAAACAGGGCCACAAAGACTTTGAGTGCTTCCCTAAGAAGATCTGAAACAGAATCTTCATCTCTAATTGTTTATCTAGTTATTTTTGTTTTTGTTTTCTTTGAGACTGGGTCTTGCTCTGTCACCCAGACTGGAGTAGAGTGGTGCTATCTGGCTCACCGAAAGCTCCGCCTCCCAGGCTCAAGAGATCCTTCCACCTCAGCCTCCTGAGTAGCTGGGACTACAGGCACCCGTCACCATGTCTGGCTAATTTTTGTATTTTTAGTAGAGATGGGGTTTCACCATGTTGGCCAGTCTGGTCTCAAACTCCTGACCTCAGGTGATCCACCTGCCTCGGCCTCCCAAAGTGCTGGGATTACAGGTGTGAGCTACCGCACCTGGTGTGTATATCTTGTTATTTTTAAATTAAACTTTGTGGACTCTTTGTACTCTTTGTTTTTGTGTTAAGGGTATGTATGGCAGAATGTTGTACATATACAGTATATGGTTTCAAAAAGTGGGCTTGCCCATTTCACTTTGCAAATACTTTGTTAACATACTTGACTATAAATCCTACGAAGACAAGGCCAAGTCTGTCTTATTCACCATAATATTCCTAAGCTTTGACAGGGTCTGGCATAGCTTAATGCTCAAATGTTTATTGAATAAATGACGAATGAATGAGTGCATGTTGTGTTGCACCAAAGTGTGCCCACACCTTAAGTCTGAATGGCTCCTCGCCATTTACAAATCTCCTGTGTACGGTCTTTTACTTGAACATACAGCAACCACATGAGACCAATACAGTAATTCCCATTTAACAGACAAGAAAGCAAGGTAAGAAACATTACTCAGCTATGCGTTAGGCATGGATAAAAGTGAGACTAGCTTCCAGGATGTTTTGATCTCATCAACTGTCTTTTTTTAAAACTTTTTAAGTTCAGGGGTGCAAGTGCAATTTGTTACCTAGGGAAACTTGTGTCATGGGGGTTTGTTGTACACTTTATTTCATCACCCAGGTATTAAGCCGAGTACCCATTAGTTATTTTTCCTGATCCACTACCTCCTCCCACCCTCCACCCTCTGAAAGACCCCAGTGTGTGTTGTTCCTCACCACATGTGTCCATGTGTTCTCATCATTTACCTCCCACTTATAAGTGAAAACATGCACTGTTTAGTTTTCTGTTCCTGTGTTAGTTTGCTAAGGATAATGGCCTCCAGCTCCATCTATGTCTAACTCTCTACACAACTTCACCTATTCCGATAAGGCAGATACACATGCTACTTCACAACTTGCAAAGCCTCTTAGTTCATTTGGTCTCTTCAGCAACCATTCAAGGTAGGAGAGACTGTCTCAACTTTGTAGATGAGGAAACTAAGTCCTAGTCACATGACTGCTAAGATGAAAAGCCTATTCTTGACCCCAGAATTTCTGACTTCAAATGTAGTTTGGTTTCTACTACACAGCCGATTATACTGCTCCCTTGTTTGTCCCCTGCCTTATTCCACTGTACAGACTCAAGTCCTTTGTTTTTCCTACATCCCCAAGTATATTCATGTCTCGCTGGGTACCCACAGTGAGTGTTGGTGTGTTCACATGTTACATCTTCCTCCCATTTATATCACATCAACCAGTTTCCTATCATTGCCTCCTACCCTCCTTGAGGCAGAAGCAGAGTTTTATTCTTCATATGCCTAATTCTCACCTCTTAAGTAGATGAGGACTAGCAGATGCTGCTGACTGGGCATTTAACTGATCAGCATTTTGGATGCCCTTTGCTTCTAATAGGAATCTAAAAATGAATGAACTAGGGAATTTTGCTGTTTGTCAGGCATAAATTATCATGCTTCAAAAGTGAATAACTGAAAGTTAGAAATTAAATAATTTCTATTTCTAAAATCAAATAGAAAAAAAACAGCATTAGCAAATGATTGGAGAAGGAGCCATTGCCTAAATGTAAACACGATAACGAGAGTCTGGCTATTTGGAGAAGACATTCATCACGTGGGCCATATATTTACACACACACACACACACACACACACACACCCCCCTTCTGTCTTTCTGTGTGAGAAAACAAACTGTTCACTAGCTATTTAAAACTTACATTTTTAAAATCTGTTTTTAAAAGATTATTTCTAAAGGGGTAGAATACATGTACTTCCTCAATTTGATCTTGAACTCAGTCTTGGTGATGTGAGAATATAGTGATGTGAGAATCCACCCCCATTGCACCTTTGAAAAATTACTTTGAAACATTTGGAAGGTTTGCATTGAAAGAAGAATTGGCGGGTGGGAGCAGTTTTATTATGCATGCTCTTTTATGGGTTGTGGCCAGATATTTTCAATCTGCTATTATCCTAGGTTTTATGGAGTTCTTGGACCCTGTGGATATAAACATCTGGGAATAAATGGTTGAATGTGAGCAAAGCTATATGCTATTCTGCCAAGGAAGAAATACATTTGTGCAGCATTTAAACTTTAATGAATTATCCACAAGGGAAGTAATAATTTAATAAGTATACTAACTACCTATAAGCCAAATAAAAGAGATTTTTTTAAAAAAAGCCCTTCTACTAACTGTATTCAAATGTTTCATTTTGTGTTTTATCTACATGCATATGATCAAATCCTACAGATTCTTGTCTTCACAGATTATCACATCTACCATGGGAGGCTTAGTGAAGGAGACTAATTGGCGAATAAAAGAAAAGATTCTGCCACTAAATTTCTTTCAGAGGTAAGGCTGACATAGGACATGAAATTGGATTTCATGGTACTCACTTTAGGAGAGGAGAAAATTAGTATGTCTATGATGAATTCCCCTTTTGAAAGTCTTGATTCTATTCTTTCTCAGGCTTCAATGCTATGATTAAATCACAATATTCTTTTAGTATGGATTTCTTTTCTTCTGTTAGCCTTATTTTCTCCCTCTCCCCTTTTCTATCTACTTTCCTTTCCCTCTTTTCTCAAACTTTCTGTGAGAAGCTCTGACACAGCTTAGCATGTGGAGGGTGAGAACAGTCTCCCATGTCACTGCTGAGCCCACATATTCTACCAGTGTGGGTTCCAGCTCTGTTCAGCAAGTCTCATTTCTGTGATAATTCTGATTTGAGTATGGACAGTGATCCCTTTTCAGCTCTGCAGCTCTTCAGGCGGAATGATCCCTCCGGCCACTTTATCTGCTGTCCACAGAACAATGTTCTTCATGTTTGCACTTGGTCAGGACAGGGTTTCTGAGAGGCCTCAAGGATGCAGCTGGAAGAAAGAGTTACTCCTGTCTTTGGTGGCTGTAGCTCTAACAGGGAGCTGTCATCATATAATAGATCCCAGGATAACAGGAGCTCAGATACTTATGGGAGAATTGAGCCTGGGTTATATCCAGCTTTGATTTTGCTCTTCAGATTGAAATTGATCCAAGCTGAGGAAAGCAAGGAGTGATAGAGGGAAGAAAAAAGAAAGAGAGGGAGAGAGAAAGAAAAGGAGGAGGAGAACACATGTGCATGTTCAAAACCCTAATAGGATTGGGTGAGAGCCATTGAATACCTGGTCCACTGCAATTGTAAAGTCTGCTTTCACCATCAGGAGTGGGGTTTGGCATCTGGAAGTGATTTCATTCTGTGATTACCTTTGGACTGCAATGCTTGTTGGTTCTTTACTAACAAGCAAGCACAGATCCAGGGCAAGCCTTTCATGCTAACAAGCAAACAAGCCATCAGGCTGCAGATTTCAAAACCAGAGGCAGGAGGCGGATGTGAAGTGGGTCAAAATCCTGTTGCTTCCCAGGGGAAAAAAAAAGTTGGGAGAAAGAAAAAGAAGTGGCTTTGTCCTCCTAAGCCCTTTTTCAAAGCATATGGAAAGTCAACAATTATTTCATATATCATATATCCACCCATGTATTTTTAAACTTTTGGAATGCAACTAACATGCCTCAGGCAAGTAGTAAGAGACACTCAAGTCTGTTTAACTCCACAATGTAGCATTGGGAGCAATGTGTCTGTGGGCTATCTTCCCTCTAAAATACTTGGACCCTCCAACCCCAGTAAGAAGATCTGAGACTATATTCCCCTTCTCTGTGCAGATTCCCTCAAATTTGCAAAACATGCCCAGATAGCCCTTGGTTATTCACAGTCACAGAATACCCCTTCAAAATGTGGGTGATGATTAAAGCAATGAAATGTAAAAGATCAGCTTTGCATCTCCCAGTCTGTGATGTTTTGTTCCATGCAAACGTTCTCAATAACCTGTTCTATCAATAATTTTGAGAAGCCTTATTTTGATGGAAGCCAATTACCAGCATTAGGCCTCCGAAGTCTGGTTATAATTTACATACATTGGTGCCATAAAAAGCTGTCCATAAGTTTTTAGCATTGATCAGCTTTTATGAATCCTAAAAGACAGCAACCCAGGTTTTAAGAGCAGAAGGCTTGAAGAGCAATACATTAAAGAGTAGCGATGAATAATAATGATAATGATAGGCACCAAGATTTCTTTACCACCTAGAATGTGCCAGGCACTCTGCTAGGCCCGTATATATGTAATCACTTGTATTTAATCCCACCACAAACCCAGTGATATGAATTCTGTTATTTCCCCTCATTTACAGATGAAGCAATGGAGCTTTAGGGAAGTTTCTTGCCCAAAGTCCCACAGCTAGGAAAAGGCAGAACGAAAACTGAAACCCACAGGTACCGGGACAATGTGGAGAAAATATTCTGGGTTTGTGTTCTAGGCTTACTCTTCTCAATAAGCTACAATGGGACTCAACTTTCCCTAGGATTTGTATATAAGCTATGTGTCCATGGTACATGTATATAAGTACATCAGGATTTAACTTTTGGAGGAATATGGTGCATATCACATAATTATGGGTACTCCCAGCTTCTTCAAAGAAATGAGCCAGAGTTATGTCCAGAGTGAGATGACCATTTCATTGCTGCTTGTGCCCCTTGTGGGCACTGCATAGCAAGGCTGGATTAAAACTGCCAATGGTCCTCACCTCCTGGCATTCAAGCTTTGTGGAATCTCTTCCCATTGAATGTGGGATGGACAAAGCGACTTGCTTCTAATGAATAGAACGGGGCAAAATCAGTGAGATGTCACTATAGAGATTGGGTTACAAAAAGGCATGCTTTCTCACTGGTTTGTTCCAAAGGAAGGCAGCCGCATATTGTGGAGAGGTCCACATGGCAAAGAGTAATGTCTCCAGTCAACAGCCAGGGAGAACGTGAGGCCTGGCAATGGGCAGGAAAGTCAGTTTGGAAGTGGATCCTCCTCTGGTCGAGCATTGAGATGACTGCAGCCTTTTGAGAGAACTTAAGTTTGAGCACCCAGCTTAGCTGCGTGCTGGGACTCCTGATAATCAGAAGCCTAATATAGTAACTTTTTTTTCTCCCTAAACCACTAAGATTCAAGGTATATATTTTTTTTTTTTTACACAGCATAGATAAGTAATCCACTTCTGTAGTGTGAAGGGAAGAGATACAGCCTACCCTCGAGAAGGAACCACTGGGATAGTTCACTGAGAATCCTGGTTCAAGAAGTGGGTGTCTTCTTCTGGCTGTTTCCTGTCACTAGAACACCAGCATTGCTGGAGCAAGCTTGGGCTGCAGCCTCAAGAGAAGTCTGCTCTATCTTTGCTAATTGGTGGATTTCTCAGCTTGTTTTCACTCTGCCCATTACATTGTGGTGATTATGCCGATTGGCCCAGGGGGAAGTCAAAAGTGAGTTAAACTGTTTGTCTCTCTTGAAAAACGAAGCAGGACTAAGGCAGAGACATTCATTCAACAGCTAGTGAGAAGCAAAACATGCCCTCGCCCTGCCCTCAGGTGTGATGGGAGGACACAGCCCATAATCCTGTGAATGTGAGCATCTGCAGAGAGTCCTGGCAGCCACATGTCTCTGCAGGACACAGGCTCAACTCCAAGCAATGGAGTCTGCCAACCAAAGAATAACTGAGAGAATAGAAATCTTTATTCAGTCTCTTGAGGTAACATCCAAATGCAGAGCTCATTCTCAGTGCATCACAAAACATCTTAAAAACCTCCTCTCCCAATTTCAGCCACTCTCAAAATCCTCTTTACTACTAGCAGCTGTTCCTAATTCCCTCCCAGTTTGAGGTTCTTTTAAACCTAGCTTTTTACCCTGTTGCCCTTCCCTGTTTTCCCAGGTCCCCTTCCAATGTATACCCTCTTGCCAGAAGTCACATACTGGCAGGTGTGGGCCACAACTAGCCTATAGATTGTTTCGTTTGATTTCCACAATCATCAAGAAATTTGATATAGTCTGCCAATTTGGGGGCTTGAGTTGAAAGCTGGTTAGATCTGGCCACATGGGGCCTACACCCTTGCCTGGCAATAACTGGCCACGCTGAGTTGAGCTCAGCACTTCCCCTTCTTTTACATCATGGGCCCCAACTCTCTGCTGCTTCTCCCACCCATTACATCCCTGCTCTGGAGACCCAGAGAGTCTGGAGAGCGAGTCAGACAGCATTTGCTCTGCAGAGTGTCAGGGCTCTGCTCTGTTTGGAGAAGGAAACCGGGAATGAGCTGATGGGTTTGCTCTGGCAACAAGATGCGGGGCTGGCTTAGGAAAGGAAGCCCAAGGTTTATTATGATTGGGCAAAGCCCTTAATTGCCACTTTGAACAGAGCTTAGCTTTTAAATTCATATTCTGTAGCTAAAGAGCCTCTCTTTATACAAAAGTACTGCAGCTAATTAGTGGCTGGCCATCTTGTAAGAAATGGCTATTTGCTTTATTTTTAGTAAAAGCTTTTTGAAATTTTCCTGACTTCTGCCTACTTTCAGTGTCCCTGGCTACCAGAGGCTGTTGACAGGAAAGAGCAGGGTTGAACTTTGCTCACTGCCAACTGACCTTTTCCAGAGACTTGGGTTTTGTTTTTCCCCCTTTTGGGGAAAGGGCATGGCTTCTAGCTCTTTCTGGTCTGCTCTGCCTGGTGGTTTAGCTGCTGTGACAGAGCCATATCCCAGTGATGGACTTCTTGGCTGTACTCCAGAGAGGACGAGAACTTCAGAGCTTTTCCTCCCAGGGAACAGATGCCAAGATAGACATAGAGAGATGCATTTGCCCTTGTTAAGAGGGTCTGTAGGTGTGGAAAAGGCCCCAGCTACTCACTGGATGTCTTTCTTTATTTGTCCTCTGGTTCCACTCCCACACTGCTCTGGACCTTAGGGGGCTCACCCATGTGGACCACATCAACTGGCTCTGTGGTTCTCTGGTTTCCCTTTGGGTTAGACCAATGTGGTACACCAGTAGGAGACAGAAAAGGGAGGTGTATTCATTACCTGGCTCCCATGCCATGGGAGCTCCTGTCAAGAGACCCTCTGTATATAGATTGCTCCATACAGGCTCTAGAAGCCATGTCCTCCTTTTTATTCCCTTCAGTACTGGGGCAATAATGAAATCCCACTAGCACTAGCCCTTGTGTGGTATCCACACACCCTGCTTGCATCTACTAAACTCTCCTCAGATTATCCTAATTTGAATATGCCATCTGTTTCTGGCAAGAATTTCGATGAACACAGCTAACCTACCCTAACCAGATCTTTAAGAACAAGGGTGTCTCTCCTTGGGAGCAAGAAATGGATCAGCTAGAATAGGGGCCTGAAATGCTGTGTGCAGAGAAGATGCATGCTTCCTCATGCCAGAAGGAAGGGATAGACCCCACTGCCCACATTAGTGGTTGAGTGGGCCCAGATCCCCTTGCCTCTGGCAGGACACACCTTCCCTTGACTAGATGAGAGCCACTCTAGGACTGAAATCAAATCTTCTGATTTGAAGGCAAGTGTTCCTTCCTTGGCCTGAGCCCTAAGGCCCATGTTGGTCCACGTGGGTAGCCTAGAGAATTTAGACATACATCAGTAAAGAATTTTCAGGGCATATTTATTAATGCTTATTTCTGCTGTTCTGCCTTCACCAAGAAAGGGTAAAAATGGCCTTTTGTAGTATTTTTTCCTCTTAAAGGAAACTCAGATGGACTCCTATGTGCTGCCCAATCTATCTCCAAAAAGAAATCCCATGTATGTGGCTTTCCTCTCCACCATGAAAAGAGAGGCAGGAGGGTGAAAGAGGGTGAAGTTAAGGCTTATACAACACCCTTTCCCTTTTGATCCTCTTCAGTGGCTGTCACTAGCCTCATCTCTGTCAAATTTTGAGACAATAGCAAAAACGGATTATCTAAGGACTGGTCTGTATATTTAATCCATCTTTGAATGTAAGTTTGTTTCAGGCCTGAAGGATTTGGTCTCACGGGAAAGTTTTTATTTCAAGGGACAAGGCCCTTGAGGGTAACATGAGTGGATGAAATCACACTTAGAGAGCAGAGATAAAGCTTTTCTTTGGCACCACAAGTCCTTGTCTTGCTTAAAGAAGTGGATTCGATATAACATCCTTCCCTTCTGATAATAAGCAGCCATTGTCCTTGTGAGGCTGTGACACACAGTACCTTTTGTTGGTTTCCTTCAAGGCTTAAAACACCGTTCTCTATTTTTTTTCTTATGTCATACAATCATTTCTGGAAAGAAGCAGAAGACATGTGGAGCACTAGTTTTCTAGATGTTAGTTTCCTGTGGTTGAATGACTTGTTTGTATCTTTCCCTGGGCAACAGGTCTACTTCCTTCAGGCACTCTGCTGAAGATGAATTGTGACTTCTCCTCATCTGTTTCATGGAAAATCTGGGCAGTGCTTTTTCCATAACACACACACAATCTTTTCAGGGCCTTTGAACTTCTCCTGTATATATAGAATCCTTTTCTTCTTAGTTCAGTAAAGACAATTTTTAAGTATTTCTAAGAATCATATACAAAGGAATTGAGGTAAAGATAGAGGACCAGGGCAAAATGAAAATAAATAAATGAGCTTCCAGATGCAGGTTTTACACAAACTCTTCCAAAAAACAGAAGAGAATACTCATTTTATGAGGCCAGTATTACCCTGATATCTAGACCAGACAAAGAAAACTACTGAACAATAAGCCTCATGAACATATATGTAAAATCTTCCACAAAATATTAGCAAATTGAATCCAGTAATATATAAAAATAATGATCAGGACTATCAATAAAGGGGATTTATCACAGGAATACAATATTTTGTCAACATTTGAAAATCAATATATGCAATTCACCACATTAACAAGTTCACAAAGAAAAATCATACAATCACCTGAGAAGATGCAGAGGAAAAAAACCACCTGACAAGCCCAAAATCCACTCATAATAGAAACCTTCAACAAACTAGCAATAGAAGGATACTTTCAACCTGAAAGAGGGCATCTACAAAAGCCTACAGTTTTTATATCAGACTTAATGGTGCAATACCGAATGCTTTACCCTAAGGTGTGGGGGATCAGTCAGAGAGGTGGAAAAAATTATAGGGAAGGGACACAGACCCTCTGAAAGGTCAGAAGGTTTTGCAGAGTCCTGAGGGAGAACAGCTAAAGGCAGCTGTTCTATAATCCCAAGGCAGAGGGCAAGGAGTAGGTAGGGGAATTTATCTTAAACAGGCTTATTTACAAGGTCATCACTTCTAGTCAGACTATGCTGGTGGTCCTAGCCAGTGCAGTAAGGCAAGAAAATTAAATAAGATCCATACAGCTTGAAAAGAATAGCTAAAATGTAAAAGATTGTTGAGAGCAAATGCAGACAAGAATGTGGTGTCTCTAGGAAACTTATGCATTGCTTGTGGCAATCCGAAATGGTATACCCACTTTGGAAAACAGTTTAATAATTAAACATCCTGGCCGGGCGCGGTGGCTCAAGCCTGTAATCCCAGCACTTTGGGAGGCCGAGGCGGGTGGATCACGAGGTCAAGAGATCGAGACCATCCTGGTCAACATGGTGAAACCCCGTCTCTACTAAAAATACAAAAAATTAGCTGGGCATGGTGGTGCGTGCCTGTAATCCCAGCTACTCAGGAGGCTGAGGCAGGAGAATTGCCTGAACCCAGGAGGCGGAGGTTGCGGTGAGCCGAGATCGCGCCATTGCACTCCAGCCTGGGTAACATGAGTGAAACTCCTCTTACCCAGAAAAAAAAAAAAAAAAATTAAACATCCACTTAATATGCAGTCCCAACACACTCATTCCTGGATATTGACCCAAAAAACATGCAGGCAAATGTTCACAGAACTTTATTTATAAAATTTAAATGTCATCAACTGGTGAGTTGGTAAACAAGTTGTGGTACATTCATATATGTGCATTTTATCCACTGTGGAATACTACTCAGCAATAAGGAAGAATGAGAACTACTGATACATTCGACAACATAGGTGAATTTCAAGAGCACGTGCTAAGTAAAAGAAGACAAACACAGAGGACTACATACTGTGTGATTCACCTTTTATGGCATTCTAGAAAAAGCAATACTATGTAGTTTCCAGGGCTTGGAATTGGAAGTTGGAAGGAGAGGATTCATTGCAAAGGTAAAGAAGGAAAACTTTTGGGGGTGATGGGTATATTCTGCATTTCAATTGTAATGGTGGTTACATGATTGTGTGTATTTGTCAAAATTCATCCAACCATCCACTAAAAATGGTAAATTTTATTTCCTCTGTAAACCCAACTTAAAAAAACAATAAAATACAAGTTACTCCCTGTTACTCAACTGAAATCTAGCCACACTGGCCAGTCATCAAGTGAAAAAAAACGTAACCCCTAGTTCCTTTCTCGTTCTTCAGCCCTGTGTTGAAAAATCCAGTAAAATATTTCCTTTTAGATCATCTTTCTTCTACTACTTCCATCTCTGCCTCTTGTCTAAGTGCTACCTTCCACCTCCAAAAGGGAGAGGCAAATGATGGTGGAGTTATGCTCACTGACTTAGCAAGACTGAGTAATCTGTTAAATGGCTAAAGGATACCACTCATCTCCAAGTCCTCATCTCTATTGGAGAAATGAACCACTGGATCCTTGTGGGTACATGTCATATCAGCCCAAACTCACAGGTCTGTGACTCTGAGGAAGAGTAAAAGAGCACCACCCCACAGAGTTGGCAGCTGGGCACAGAGAAACCAGTAGGGGCTTTGGAGTGTTCTGGTCCTGGCTTTGTCATTTACTAATGTTGCTCTTGAGCAAATATTTTTAACCTCTTGAGTGTTGGTTTCCTTTCTGCAAAATAGGGAAATAGTATCTTCCTTGATGGGTGGCTGTAAAGATTAAATGAGATATATCAATAATCTGGCACATAGAATCTCTCAACCAATAGTTGTTATCATCATCATCATCATTAATTATTTAATCGGCCTTGTTAAACAGTGCCCTAAAAAGTCAAATGAAATGTGTGGTTAGGTAAAAAAGAGGTGAAATTGGAGTTGAGATGGTTATTTCATTTTATTTATAACCAAGCCTTGTTCTGTGAAGGATTTAAAGCAACTGAAAAAAATATGTACAAATCAAAGGGTAAAAATAAATAGAAGGAGCTTTTGAGAATAAAATGGATAGAAAATAGAAGAAATGAATTAATAACAAGAAATGCATATCCAAAGATCTTGGTAGTTGCTAAGGGTGAGTGACAAATTTGGCTTTGAAAATTTTGGATAATTCAAGGTAAAGACAAATATACACTGAGCTTCAAGATTCTCACTCCCCACTAGCTACAACCACAAACTGAGTCATGAGAAGCGTGTCTTTTCCTGCACCCGAGAGACCTCATGCAGAGGAAGCACAGTCAAGAAGTGGATGGTTTCTCAACCACAGCCCTCATAAATTCAACAGTGAGTCTCCCATAAAATCCTTCAATGTCGGTCAAAGCACGGATCTATACTTCTACAAAACATAGGAGACTCATGTGATCTGGTATAATCTCAAGGTAAAATTTAAAAATATTCTAAAGAAATGTCTGCCTGTTCTTTGAAGCCAATCTCTCTAAATATGTCTTGAAACTAGCTTTTGATAAGCATTGAAGAACAGAAAGTTGAAAATGGTCATTTCTGGCAAGCATCTGAGCAGTGAATATTTTTAATTAGTAATTAAGGGGAAAGAATCACTGGGATAAGAGTAGGTTTCAGATCTGAAAGTTAAAGAGTCTAAGAAACCCTGCCATTGCATAGAAGTAGATGAGGTACAAACTATAGGTGGGGTCGAAAGACATAAGAAACAGTCTTGGGGCCTCAGACACACTGAGGCACATGTCACTGAGAACCAAAGTTGTAAGCCATAGCATGAGGCCATCATGATTTTAGCCTGGAAAATTTTTAGTGCAGATGTTAGCAATCACCCACCATAGGCATGGAAAAAAAAATCTCAATAAAATACACATAGCATTTCTAATTTTAAGCAGTGTAGATTTTGGTCAAACACTTCAAGATGAATTAGTTTCAAATTGTATTCTCAGATAGTGAAATGATTTGACCAGTGGCAGGGAATTGTTGGATATCAGCCACATGAAACACGGAACACATCTGCCAAGGATGATGAATTTGGGTTAGAGTAGTTGATCTTTCCTTCTGGCAACATTTAAATAGCAGGGTCAATTTTTTTTGTTGTTGAGGCCACTCTAGTAATGCCAGAAAAATCTCTGGAAGGAGCTGTACTCGGTCATCTTGAGAGAGGCTCAGCCCAACAGGGCTACCTGGAGGGGTGAGTAGACCCCAACAGAAAAGCAGATGTTGAAAGGAAAGCTGTCAGGCAGCTTTAGCTGGAGGAGACATCACTCAAGCCAAGCTCTCCAGTGATGGTTGGTCTCTAAAGAATCAATAAACCAGGCTGGGTGTGGTGGCTCACGCCTGTAATCTCAGCACTTTGGGAGGCCAAGGCAGGTGGATCATGATATCAGGAGTTCAAGACCCGCTTGGCCAAGATGTTAAAACTCCATCTTTACTAAAAATCACAAAAAAATTAGCTGAGTGCAATGGCAGGTGCCTGTAATCCCAGCTACTCAGGAGGCTGAGACAGGAGAATTGCTTGAACCTGGGAGGCAGAGGTTGGAGCGAACTGAGATCATGCCACTGCACTCCAGCCCGGGCAACAGAGCGAGACTGCATCTCAAAAAAAAAAAAAAAAAAAAAAAAAAAAA
>NW_022436990.1:6362418-6376733 GCF_009761245.1 Sapajus apella
AAAAAAAAAAAAAAAAAAAAAAAAAAAAAAAAAAAAAAAAAAAAATCAGTAAACTCCATGCAAGATAAGGAACTGGCATCTGGAATCTATCACACCCAGAAGGTATCAGTGTCCTATTGCAACTATACCAGTTGTAGCAAATTCTGTTGTGTCCTGCCCAGATTCTCCCAACGCACTCATTCCCCAGCTCACAGTTGAGTCCTTCCCCCCAGGAATTGCTCTTGGCAGATGGTGATGCTCTCTCCTTGGAGACCGCTTGAACCCAACTGCCTTTATAAGCAGTGTCTGGTGCCCATGGCATACTTGAAAGGCCATTCGAGCTTCCAAACTCCCATGGGAGTGGCTGTAACCTCTGTGGCAACTGCACTGCAGTTCACCACCTCCCACTGCCCAGACCTGCTTCACTCCCTTACAGTGTGTTCCTGAGAATGTGCCTCACAAAACTGGTGCCAAAATCTCAGTCTGTTTCCCAGGGACCTACAACAAGAGACAAGAAAGACTTTTCCTGACCCCTGCCTCTCCTCCTTTCCCTCTGCCCTAGCCCAGGTGGAGCCATGAACAGTGGCTGCTGAGTGGGGGAGGAGGTAGAATAAGAAGACATGAAGAATCAACCATGATTTTCTTCCCCACTGCAGGCTCTCAAGGCTGAGACAGGCCTGAGTTGAGTGAAGAGGAGCACTGTAATTAGATGAACTTTTGTTGTTATGTGATTATTGTGTCAGACTTTTTAATAGTTAAAAGTGATTGCAAAATCTATTGAACTACTCAGAATTTCAACCAGGGGCAGGGAGAAATAGGCCTATGTAGGAGGTCACTACATAGAAGGTAAGAGTGTCAAAGAGTTGCTTTCCAGTTATACCCTGTCTTGTCCAACGTATTCAATAAGCTAGTGAGACACACCAGAGGCACTGGGATGAGGGTGAAGGAGAGAGGAGCCTTCGTGATACCGAGAATTCTTTAGGTCCTTGAAACAAAGGAAGAAATGGATGAAGTACTTCTGACACAGAACTGAAAACTGGACAAGAGGCATGTGTAGGAGTGCTGATGAGTGGTAGGTGTTTTATTGTTTTTTGTTTTTATTTTTTATTATTTTTTTAAATTTTAGGGACATCTGCTCCAATTGCCTTTTGGTCCTGAAAATGTTTTTGACTTACCTCATGACAATTTCATTTCTTGAAGCAGCAGCATATAACCCTTACTTAGGTCAGAGAATCAGAGGAAAACATGTGCAGCAACATGGCTTACAGGATGTAATCACAGAGTGACTTTCTTTGTATTCCCCCACTTCCTTTATGCCCACCTTGTGAGGCTATTTCTTCCATTGCCTTGAGATGAAAATGCAGGCAGGTCTTGTGATTTTTTCTGGCCATGCAATCACTTTAACCCAGTTATGTGTGGGGTTGCAATTTTTTGAAGTTTTGCAGTCAGACCTTGGTGATGACCTTGAACAGTAGGATATAAATAACTCCCACATGCTTAATGTTCCAATAAGGAAACACTAGGCATAAGTTTAAGCACAAAGCACCATCTCAATTCAGTAAATAAAAATCTTCATCTCCTGGCCAGGCGCGATGGCTCAAGCCTGTAATCCCAGCACTTTGGGAGTCCGAGGAGGCAGATCACTTGAGGTCAGGAGTTCGAGACTAGCCTGGCCAACATGGTGAAACCTTGTCTCTACTAAAAATACAAAAATTAGCTGGGCATGGTGGTGCACACCTGTAGTCCCAGCTACCCAGGAGGCTGAGGCATGAGAATCACCTGAACCTGGAAGGGGGAGATTGCATTCAGCCAAGATCGTGCCACTGCACTCCAGTGTGAGCAACAGACTGAGACTCTGTCTCAAAAAATTAAATAAAATAAATAAAATATTCATCTCCTAAATGGAGTTGGGGCCTCCCTCTTTCCCCAGTTCAGGCCTGATGTCTGTGGAAAACCTGCAGTTAGGGCAATGAGGTGCAGTGACTTCTTTCCTTACTCCTCACCCAGTGCTTCTACTCCCCTCTACCTGCTTGCCTACACATGGCATTTTCTCTGCAATTGATTCTGTTATTGCTTTGTTTTCATCTCTCTTGTCTCTTTTCATCTAAAGCTGTTTTTCAGCTTTATCTTTTTAAAGGATTTAAAAATTATTATTATGGTAAAAAACACATAACACAAATTCTAACCTCTTAGCTTTTTAAGTGGACAGTATGGTATTTACAATAAACAAAATGTTGTACAGCAGATCTCTAGAATTTTTTCATCTGGCATAACTGAAACTGTATGCCCATTAGGAGGAACTCCTCCGTTTCTTCTCCCTCCTAGCCCTGATAACCACCATTCTGCTCCATGCTTCTATGAGTTTTACTTTAGATAACTCATGTAAATGGAACCATGCATTATTTCTTCTGCGACCGGCACATTTCCCTTATTTGGCTGATGCAAAAATGACAGCAAAAACTGCAATTACTTTTGCACCAACCAAATAGTATAATGTACTCAAGTCTCAGACATATGCTAGCATGTGACATGATTTTCATCTTTTTATGGCTGAATAATATTCCATTGTATGTATATAATGGTAAGATTTTCTTTATCCATTCATCTACCAAAGGACATTTAGTTTGTTTTCACCTCTTGGCTATTTTGAGTGAATAATTCTGCAGTAAACATGGGAGTGCAAATATCTCTTCAAGATCCTGACTTCAATTATTTTGGCTACCTCAGAAGTGGGATTGCTGGATCATATGTAGTTCAAGTTTTAATTTTTTGAGGAACCCTCATACTGTTTTCCATAGCAGCTGCACCATCTTATATTCCCACCCAAAGTATACAAGTGTTCCAACTTTTCCACATTCTTGACAAACACTTGTCAATTTGTGGGGGGTTTTTTTGGTAATGTTCATCATAACAGGTGGGAGATAATATTTCGTTATGGTTTTAATGTGAATAAATTACCCTGATGATTAGTGATGTTGAGGATCTTTTCATATACTTCTTGGCCATTTGTATGTCTCTTTTTAAGAAATGTCTATTCGAGATCTTTGCCCATTTTAAATTGGATTATTCATTGTTGTTTTGCTATTGAGTTGTACAAGTTGTTTATGTATTTTGGATATTAAGCCATATAATTGCTTTGTTTTGCTTTGTTTTTTATTGTTTGTTTTGAGATGGAGTTTTACTCTTGTCAACCAGGCTGGTGTGTGATGGCATGATCTTAGCTCACTGCAACCTCTTCCTCCTGGGTTCAAGTGATTCTCCTGCCTCAGCCTCCCAACTAGCTGGGATTACAGGGGCCTGCCACCACGCCTGGCTAATTTTTAGTAGAGATGGGGTTTCTCCATGTTGGCCAGGCTGGTCTTGAACTCCTGACTTCAGGTAATCCACCTACCTCAGCCTCTCAGTGCTGGGATTACAGCTGTGAGCCACAGCCCTCAGCTTTTTTTTTTTTTCTTCCACAGACAGCATCTCACTCTGTCACCCAGGCTGGAGTGCAGTGATGCAATCATAGCTCACTGTAGCCTCAAACTCCTGGGCTCAAGTGTTCATACCACCTCAGCCTCCCAAGTAGCTAGGACTACAGGAATGCACCAACATGCCCAGCTAATTTATTTGTGTAGACATAGGGTCTATGTTTTCTAGCCTGGCCTCAAACTCCTGGCCTCAAGCAATTCTCCTGACTCAGTCTCCCAAAGCGCTGATATCACAGGCATGAGCCACCATGCCCAGCCCCACAATTGATTTTTAATAAACTTTTACTTTAGAATAGTTTTACATACATGAAAAATGTCAAAGATGGTAGAATTCCCATATATCCCACATCTAGTTCCCTAACCCATATTTATATACATGTCTGTATGTATTTATGTATATATAACTGTCTTAGTCTTTTGTTTTGCTGTAAATGAATGCCTCAGATCAGGTAATTTATTTAAAAAAAAAGGGGGGGGGATTACTTGGCTCATGGTTCTGCAGGCTGTACAAGAAACATGGCACCAGCATTTGCTTTTGGTGAGACCTCAGGCTGCTTCCACTCATGGCAAAAGGGGAAAGGGAGCTGGCACGTGCAGAGATCACATGGCAAGAGAGGAAGCAAAAGAGAGAGGCAGGAGGTGCTAGATTCTTTTTAACAACTAGCTTTTACAGGAGCTAATAGAGTGAGAAATTACTCATTACTGCCAGGGCAGCACCAAGCCATTCATGAGGGACCTGCCCTCATAACCCAAACACCTTCCATTAGGCCCCATGTTCAACACTGGGGACCAAATTTCAACATGAGATTTGGAGGATTCAAAACAAATGATAGCAGTAACCATCTGTATATAGCTAAACATAGTTTATAGAGTTTCTAACTCTAACCCATAACCACACAAAACAGTCTAGACTCCTCCCCTTGCTTCTCTGCAACCTCCCACTCCAACAGTGTGACGCCTGGTTCCTCTTGCATATTTGCAGGTTTTGGGGGGTCCCTCCCAATTGTCAGGGCTCTCTTCCCTGGGATTCCCTTGGTGAGGACACGTGCTTCTTCACTGGCTGGTAACACCCCTTCCTCAGCTCTAGGTTTTCAGGATACTAAGAGCTTCTCCTAGATGAATTTGAACAATTCTCCAGGAAGTTCTACAGACTAAGCCCCAGCTGGCTCTCCTGTGCATGGCCCACAGCTGGCCATAGGAAACACACAAGTTTACTCCAGCCAACTAAGGCAGTGCTGGGCATCCAAACCAGGCCCCTCTTCTTCACTCTCTCATCCAAGAGGGTACCCAGGCCATCTCTTACCTTGTATATCTTACAGGTAGGATTCATACTGGGGAGATCAGCTCTGTGAGTGTTCTCTTAATGAGTCCCTTTCTCTCGATTTGCAATGAAATGGGAAGGAATTTCCCTTCCTGTTTGTTGAACAGTAGTACCTCAAGCATACAAATAGGCATCTCCAAATATTCTTTCCTAAAATCTCCTTTCTTACCCATCACCCTCCAACCTTCTGTATGTGCATGAAGGATTTAGAGTCGTTTAACCAGAGTTGTCTAACCAGCTTTTTGGCCATCTTCTTTGGGAGACTTCTTGCTTACTTTGGAAGATGTTGTCTATGTCATGGTGTTGAAGCCTCCATTTTTAACACTGTGTGGTCTCTCATACCAGAAAAATGCCCATCGACTTAAATTTTTACATATAACTTCAGAGGGTCTTTTGACCCCTTGAAGGTGAACTAAAGGTTAAAAACCCTTGTCTTAATGGGTAGGAAAATAACTAATGTCTTTGATATAATGGACCTTACTAATTCTACCGGCAAGTGGGAAATTACTGGCAGAATGGAAGTTACAGAAATCTTGAGAAATGACCATGCTCCCTCTGTGTGTGTGTATGTGTATGTGTGTGTGTGTGTGTGTGTGTGTGTGTGTACATATAATTGAGGTTAAATTTATATAACATGAAATTAACCATAAACTATTTTAAAGTGTACAATTCAGTGGCATTTACCACATCAATAATGTACAACCATCATTTCTGATATGTTTTGGTGGAGCCTAGTGGGAAGCGTTTGGGTCATGAGGGTGAATCCTTCATGAATTGCTTGGTGTCTTTTTTGTAGTAATGAGTTTGTGCTCTCATGAGACTAGATTAGTTCCCTAGGAATGTATTAGTTCCTTCAAGAGAGAGTTGTTAAAAAGCAAGATTCTCCTTGTTTAGTCCCTCTTGGCATGTGTCTGTTTTCCTTCTGACCTTCTCTGTCACGTTATCATGCAGGACAAAAGCACTCATAGGAAGCCAGGGCCATATCCTTGAACTTCCCAACCTGCAGGTCCCTGAGCTAAATTAAATTACCCAGTCTCAGGTATTCTGTTATAGTAACTCAAAACAGACTACAACAACTTCTATCTATCCCTAAGAAATTTTCATCACAAAAGTAAATCCTGTGTTCATTAGGCAGTGCCTTCTTATTCCTTCTTTCCCTGCCCCTGGCAACCACTAATCTGCTTTCTGTCTCCATGAAGATACCTGTACTGAATATTTTATATAAGGGGAATTATACAATATGTGACCTTTTTATCTAGCTTCTTTCAGTTAGCATGATGCTTTTGAGGCTTATCCATGTTGTATCATATATCAGTACTTCATTCCTTTATATGGCTGAATAATATTCCATTATACAGATATACTACGTTTTGTTTATTCATTCATTACCTGATGAACGTCTGGGTTGTTTTCACCTTTTAGTTATTGGGAATAGTACTGCTATAAACATTTTGTACAAGTATTTGCTTGAATAACTGTTTTCAGTTATTTTGGGTATATACAGAGAAGTTGAATTGCAGACTCATTTGGCAATTCCATGTTTAGCCTTTTGAGGAACTACCACATTGTTTTCCACGTCAGCTGCACCATTTTACATTCCTACCAGCAATGAACAAAGGTTCTAATTTTACCAAATCCTTATTAACACTTGTTATTTTCATTTTTTAAAAAATTTTAATTTCCGGGATACATGAGCAAGATGCACAGATTTGTTAAATAGGTAAACATGTGCCATGGTGGTTTGCTGTATCTATCAACCCATCACCTAGGTAGTAAGCCCCAAATGCATTAGCTAATTATCCTGATGTGCTTTTTCCCCCTGCCCCCCACCCCACCGACAGGCCCCAGTGTATGTTTTCCCCCTCCCTGTGTCCATGTGTTCTCATTGTTTAGCTCCCACTTTTAAGTGAGAACATGCAGTGTTTGATTTTCTGTTCCTGTGTTGGTTTGCTGAGGATAATGGCTTCCAGCTCTATCCATGACCTCAACACAAAAAACATGATCTCATTCCTTTTATGGCTGCATAGTATTCCATGATGTATATGTACCATATTTTCTTCTTTCTGGTCTATCATGATGGGCATTTGAGTTGATTCCATGTCTTTGCTATTGTGAATAGTGCTGCAGTGAACATACATGTGCATGTATCTTTATAATAGAATGATTTGCATTCCTTTGGATATATACCCAGTAATAGGATTGCTGGGTCAAATGGTATTTCTGGTTCTAGGTATTTGAGGATTGCCACTCTGTCTTCCACAATGGTTGAACTAATTTACATTCCCACCAACAGTGTAAAAGCATTCTTATTTCTCCGCAGCCTCACCAGCATGTTGTTTCTTGAAGCTTTAATAATTGCCATTCTGACTGGCATGAGATGGTATCTCATTTTGGTTTTGATTTGCATATCTCTAATGATCAGTGATGTTTTTTTTCATGTTTATTGATCACATAAATGTCTTCTTTTGAGAAGTGTCTGTTCATGTCTTTGGCTCACTTTTTAACGGGTTTTTTTTTTCTTGTAAATTTGTTTAAGTTCCTTGTAGATTCTGGATATTGGACTTCTATCAGATGGGTAGATTGCAAAAATTTTTTCCCATTCTATAGGTTGTCTCTTCACTCTAATGGTAGTTTCTTTGGCTGTGCAGAAGTTCCTTAGTTTAATTAGATCCCATTTGTCAATTTTTGCTTTTGTTGCAATTGCTTTTGATGTTTTTGTCATGAAATCTTTGCCCATGTCTATGTCCTGAATGGTACTGCCTAGATTTTCTTCTAGGGTTTTTCTGGTTTTAGGTCTTACATTTAAGTCTTTAATTCATCTTGAGTTAATTTTTGTATAAGGTGTAAAGTTTCAATTTTCTGCATATGGCTAGCTAGTTTTCCCAGCACCATTTATTAATTAGGGAATCCTTCCTCCATTGCTTGTTTTTGTCAGTTTGTCAAAGATCAGATGGTTGTAGGTGTGTGGTCTTATTTCTGAGATCTCTATTCTGTTCCATTGGTCTATGTGTCTGTTTTTGCACCAGTACTATGCTGTTTTGGTTACTGTAGCCTTGTAGTATGCTTTAGTCAGGTAGCATGATGTCTCAGGCTCTTTTTTGGTTCCATATGAATTTTAAAGTAGTTTTTTCTAATTCTGTGAAGAATGTCAATGGTAGTTTAAAGAGAAGAGCATTGAAACTATGAATTACTTTGGGCAATATGACCATTTTCACAATATAGATTCTTCCTATCCATGAGCATGTAATGTTTTTCCATTTGTTTGTGTCCTGTCTTGTTTCCTTGAGCAGTGGCTTGAAGCGTCCCTTGAAGAGGTCCTTCACTTCCCTTATTGACCGTATTCCTAGGTATTTTCTTCTCTTTGTGGCAATTAACACTTGTTAACTTTTAAAAATTATGGCCAAGCTTGTGGGCATGAAGGAGTGTCACATTGGGTTTTGATAGATGACTAACATATTGAGCATCTTTTCATATGCTTACTGGCTTTTTGTACATCTTTAGTGAAATGTCTAAAGTCCTCTGCCCATTTTCAAATGGGGTTGTCTTTTTGTTGAGTTGTGGGAAATATTTATATATTCTGGATACTAGACCCTTATTACATATATAATTAAACATGGTTTGCAAATTTTTTTTTTTTCCATTTTGTGAGTAGTCTTTTCATTCTCTCGTAGTGTCCTTTGATGCACAAAATTTTGACAAAATGCAATGTGTTGTTTGTGCTTCTGGTGTCATATCTAAGAAACTGTTTCTGTATCTAAGGTCATGAAGATTTACCTCTGTTTTCTTCTAAGAGTTTTCTAGTTTTAGCTCTTTATTTGGGTCTTTGATCCACTTTGAGTTAATTTCTATATGTGGGTAAAGGTCCAACACTGTTATTTTGCATGTGGCTATCCAGTTTTCCCAGCACCAACTTTTGAAATAACTGAATGTGATTTTTGAGGACATAACAGGACAGGAGTATGATTTGATGTGTCCCTAGATCAGAGGTTACCACATTTTCTTAGTTCATAATGCCCTCAATGTCTCAGTAACTTTTTCATGGTGCTCTGAGGCCAAAAGAAATAACAGTTTCATGTAATATAAATAGTTAAGGTCAAATAACTTAAGAAATATTTATGCTCTAACAACTTAGTCATTTTTTGAAAAAATATTACACATTAATTGAAAGAAAATGTGTTTATTTCATTTTTAAATAACCAACAATTACTAAGTGCACATGTTTGGCACCGTACAACTTCTCAAACTCTGGACTCAGGACACTGCCACCTTCATTTCCTGCTCTACATTGATTTTCACATGACACTTGCTTTTTATGACACAATTCAAAAACCCAACTGTGCAAAGATATGTCAACAAAAGGAACAGAATGTGATCTAATGCTGAAATTGTAAACCATCTTGAGCCAGTAGTTCTTACCATGTCTGACAGATGTTGGTATCCCATCCCTGTATTTTCCTCTGAACTCTGCTGTAGTGTCCAGGGCATCTCAGCACATAGTTTTGGAGCCATGGTCCTATTCGTAAGGAAAACTGATTTTAAAGCATAAAAGGGCAAAAAAGGCATAGTTCTATCACACAAAGCTCTAAAAAGGAAGGCTTCTTAAGAATGTTGAAAATTCTTGAGAAATGCAGTTGTTCAGACCCTGACACAGAAGAATAAAGGGGAGCCCAGACTTGAAAACATGTACAAATCATACAAAGTCGCTGCAAAGGGAGACATAATATCAAATACAACCTTAAGAGGGTGGCACAGACATGTAACGGCAGGACTGGAAAAGCTGACATTCCCAGTGAGGCACGTCTGGCAAAAAGTATAGAAGATCGCTGAAAGGGAATTTAACTTTTAGAACTAGGAGGAATTTTTGGAGCAAGATATGAGTAAACCCAATAGTTGGGCTGTTGTCATGTTTCTCAAGATCAGAGAGAAATAAGAACTTCTAATTGTTTGTGTCTCCCTTGTCAAGGAGAATGATGTTCACACTGAAGAGATTAGTTTTACAGGAGCATGAAGGTATGTACCAATTAAGAGAGTCTAGGTGCCAGGTGCGGTGGCTCACGCCTGTAAGCCCAGCACTTTGAGAGGCTGAGGCAGGTGGATCACAAGGTCAACAGTTCAAGACCAGCCAGAACAACATATTTCAACCCCATCTCTACTAAAAATACAAAAATTAGCCGGGCATGGTGGTGGACACACGTAGTCCCAGCTACTCAGGAGGCTGAGGCAGGAGAATTGCTTGAACCAGGAGGTGTAGGTTACAGTGGGCTGACATCGCACCACTGCCCTCCAGCCTAGGTGACAGAGTGAGACTTTCTCAAAAGGAAAAATACAAAAAACAAGAGAGCCTAGGTATGCTGTAGTAACAGTACCAGAACATCAGTGGCTTAAACAACAAGGGTTTACTTCTCACTCATGCGAAATCCTTTACGGGTCCCATCACTGCTCTAGTAAGCTGTCCTTTGCATGGTGGCTCAACATTCCAGGTTGCTTTGATCTGTAGCCTTGCTGCATTAACATGGTCTCCCATGGAAGGGACGAGGGGCACTGAGAATCTCACAGAACTCATGAATGTTTCCACACTGAAGTGATATTCTTCATGTCCTCTCACATTTTACTGGCCTAAGCAAGTCATGTGGTCACTTGACTTGGAGGCGTTAGGAAGGGGCAATCTTCATAAGCCTTTGGAAGAAAAGGAAACCTGGAAAAATCACAAGTAGCAGTAGTGTCTGCCATAAGGTATCTCCACTTCTGCCTCTTTTTTCAAGTCTGCTACAAACCTACATTTCCTGATGCTTGGAACAAGTTTTTAGGTAACGTACAATGCAAAGATACAGTAAACAGAGGGCTCTAATTCCCACTGTACTCTTTTCTGCATGGACAGATTGTGTCCATGGCTTGCTTCTCCAGTCTGTTCTCCTGAAGTCAGCATGGTCTAGTTGAGTAGAATGACGAATATTCTCCTAAACCATGCCAGGGAAAATGGGGCAGGACTCTGGTAGGGCTGTGGGTAGGACTGGGGCATAAAAGCAGAATACATGGCCAGCAAGAGAGAGCAGGTTCTTGCAAACAGGCTAGGTTACTTGATATTTTCTGTTCCCGGAGGATTTAAAAATATGCCTTGGTTGAAAAATGGAAACTGCTATGATTTGGCTGACCCAGTAGCTGTATTATGGGTAAGTAACAAAAGCCAAATTTATGGGCAGTCCTTTTAGAGTTATAATAAATACTAATAATCTGTTAAGATTAAGCATTGTAAGGTCCTTTTATGACTAGAAACAGTAAAGAACATTTGCAGCTCTGCAAATATCTGATGCTTCCTTCACTTCTTGATGCACTGATGCCTAAAAAACTTTTTGTGGTCTCCACTGTACCTGGCTTCACACCCTGCAGAGGTCTGACCCAGGAGTGGATTAGACTTTGAATGAGGCTGCAGATTAGGTAAGGAGTCTTGGGCCTCCTCTTCAACAGTAACCCTGAAAGGGCCTTTGTGTGAATTCTAGGCATCTTCAAACTGATCTCATTCAGTGTTTGGGTTCATAATAGGGCACTATCAACACTTTAATTTCTGGCATACATTTTTGAAATAGATCACTACTGTTTAGCAGTTGTTTTATCAATAGCAGGAGTCCTCATTAGGGAAAACCCCAAGTGAACGGTACTGCTCTTGCCTAAAATGAAGATTTTGCCAGAGTTAAGAAAGATGCAGCTGGCACAAGGCATTGTTGCCACTTTCCTCCAAACTGTGCTTTAGGTACAGACCACCAACTAGCAGATTGGACGGATCACAGCTTGCTATGGTTCTGCGGTAATTCAGAACTAAAATATAACTCCAAATGAGAGACTGAAAATGTGGCTCCTCTGCTCACTAAGCTGTTAAACTTACACTTAGCAGTCCTCTGATGCTTTGGCAGTTTTGTAGCAGAGCTCTTAGTCTGTCATGGTGGGGAAGGGAGGGCTTTGGTGCACACATTTCTTGGAAGTGACACAAGAAAAGATGCTGGGATTACTTTTTATAAGCATTGGCTCCAGAAATTAGAACAGATAATCCTCCTTAGTGCCACTGTACAACTTAACCAGAGGAAAAACAGTTATGGAGTAGAAGATTCTTTGGAAAAATTGGCCCCTTTGTCCAAATAAATGGTGTGGATTTTACTTCAAACAGCTGAAAGCCATAAACAGGAAGAATTGGGAGAGAACTCTGGAATAAATGACTGAGTTGAACTGAATTTTATCAGAATATGTGTGTGAAGCAAGAATGGAAGGAATGAATAATATGCTGCACAAAAAGTGTGCCTTGGACTTCAGGGAGCTGCCAGCCTCCAACTCTTAAGTAAGGGAGCCTCTCATTTGAGGATTTTTATATTAAATCCATGCAGTTTTCAGGCAGAGCTCTAGAGGGCAGAAAAGATACATGTTCCTTGATGAAGAAAATCACATTCACAAAGTCAGGGTACCAACATATATATATGTTTTTTTAACTAAGGACTCAGTTTAAATAGACTCTAGTTTATTACAGAATCACAAAATTTGAGGTCTTAGACGCCTTATAGTGTTGACAAGTTAGTTCAGTCCTCTCATTTTATAACAGAGAAAGGCTGTAAGGGGGTAAGTGATTTTCCTAAGGTGATCCAGTTAGAGAGTAGCAGTTAAGACCAACCCTACTTCCCCAGCCCATCCCACACACTTGAACTCTTGCACATTTGGTCAAGCTTTTAGAATGCCAATGTCTTTTTCATCCTAAAACAAGCCAGTCATAATGGAGACTTGAGTTCAAACTCATATTCTTGCCTTATAAAAAAGGACTGACTGGATTGGTAAGCCTGAAGCTGGTGGGTTTTAAGTGCTGTAATTAAACTTGCACAGACATTTCTCCAAAGAGCCAGATCTATTTAAATTTCCTCAGCCAATACTTCCAGGCTTTGGACTCTAGGTGGCGACATAGGACCTCTGTTTTGCTTTCTAGGCAACTTGGACAAACCCTTCAGTCAGAAACCTGATTATTGCGGTTCTTCTTGACCCTACGTAGAATGACAGCATTTTCTCTTAGCCAAGCTAATGATCAGGGCCTGGATGCTCACTTCTCAGATGCTATAATTATTTTCACTATCATCCTGTGACAATGACTGTTACTTAAGAGGACTTCCAGTTATGTCATATATTTGGCAGGGTCATATCTGGGGAGAAAAGCATTTTCATTGATTTTTAAACCTCACAACATTCTTATGGCAGCTGCCCCTCCTTTTCACTGGGACACCTCTGCCTCTTCCCTACTCTCCTCAGCCCAGCCACACTGCATGACCTTACTTGCCTCCAACCCCCACTAAACATATTAATCTAGTGGAACTGGCTTTAAACGAGCATAATGAACCACCCTGTAAGAAAGAAGGATTCAGAGGGTGGTCTGGTAAATTGAGAAGGGGAAGAAGACACATTTGATTTCTGGCTCTGTGACATCTCTAAAGCAAGGTGCTTCAAGAAATGGTCTAAGAATGGCATGGGACATTTCCTTGTAAAAATGCAGAATTTGTGAGAACACTCCAGACATCCTGGGTCCCAGTCTCTACCTGAGGGCAGGCCTTGGAATCCATCGGTTTCATTCCTAAATAGACCGTGTTGTGAATCACAGTTGCAAAGAAGTTGCAGACCTTTTAAGATCAGCTGATGGTGCTGTCTCCCTCACCACCTGATTTATTGGCCTGGTGCCTGATTTCCATTGCTGAACTTGGAGCCTTATTGTTTCTGAATAAAGACAACCACTCCATCTCCCAGCCCCTGCTCTTCCCTCCTTTTTCCCTCGCAGTAACCTGAACCCATAGCACCTAGGAACACGTGACTAGAAAGGCACTATAGAGTGGAAGGAATGTGAACACTGTAGTCATTTCCAGTATTTTTCTCCCTTCCTTCTCCCACTCCATATTTTTAAAATGTGATCTTAAATTTCATAATACACAAATATATTCTTATTACAGAAATTCAAATTATATAGAGGACATTACAGCCCCTTTAAACCTTACCCATCCAACATTCCCCCCACATAGGATTGTGCTGTACATTATTTTGTGCTTTCATGATGTGATGTCAGGTTTTAGGAATCATCCCATATAAGTAGTTACATTTACTTTATTCCTTTGAACTGCTGCAGAGCAGTCTTTTCTCCAGGACTACCAATCGTTAAAAAATTATACGCACAATTTCACATACTACTTTTTTCATTTCATGGTGTGTCATGAACATTTCCTATCTCATACGTTCTTCAGAAAAACATGTTTTTTAATGATTACATAGTATTCCAGCATATAATTATACTGAAATCAATAATTAATTTAATAATTATCCAACTCCTACATTTTTAGATTGTCTCCAATTTTTTTTTCTTTCTCGACAGGGTTTCACTCCATCACCCAGGCTGGAATGCAGTGGTGCAATCACAGCTCACTGCAGCCTGCATCTCCCCGGGCTCAGGTGATCTCCTTACCTTAGTCTCCCGAGTAGCTGAGGCCACAGGTGCACACCACCACACCTGGCTAATTTTTTTTTTTTTTTTT
>NW_022436990.1:6376833-6449321 GCF_009761245.1 Sapajus apella
TGGCCTCCCAAAGTGCTGGGATTACAGGTGTGAGCCACCGCGCCCGGCCAAGTTTTGTATTTTTTGTTTTAAATAGAGTGTGGTTTTCCCATGTTGCTTGAACACCTGGGCCCAAGCAATCTGCCTGCCTCAGCCTCCCAAAGTGTGTCTCTAGTTTTTGATAATCATTCCTTTTATATAATGAGCTCAATGTCTCCTTACACTCACCTTCCTACTACTCCCTTACTTAGGGATTGTAACCAAAAACTGAGGTCCCTGAAAAGTGGCTGATGGGGCAATATTATTCTGTAGTTTCTATGCTCACCTCAGGCATGAGTTGCTGTATTTATGACTGTGAATGGGTGCTAAATTTTAACTTCTTAAACTTCTGCTGAAACTCTATTCTCCTCACTTAAAAAACTGAAGCAAAATGAAGGTCTTTCCTAAACTGTTTGCTTTGAGCAGGTGAGCATTTTCACAATTAGAAGGGAAGTTTGCAATCAGTTTCTTTAATGGGAAAGGTGCTCTTATAGAATTAATCCATGCATGGCTCAGAGGAAGTAAGACACTCTGCAATTGATTGGATTAAAGGGGCTCCTTAAAATCAGAAATACTCGGGCACTAATCACCTCTGTTGGGTGATTGACAGGGGTCTTCAAACCATCCTCCTTCGTGGGAGGTATTTGACACAGAATCGCGATTCCAGAGCCTTCTGGATTAGAATCAATTAAATCCATAAATAGAAATGAGCTGCCATTATTGTCCCTAAAAGGATACACTAATACCTCTACCCAGCATGTTCCTGTGTCAAGCTGGAGTTGACAAACAGGCCTGCTGCACCTGAAGGGACATAGCCAAATGCAAATTCTGGGAATAATCGTCACAGGAAGGCATGTGCTGGGTTTTAAGTGAAACATAAACTTGAATTTCCATTTTGTCCCTCTAAAAATACAAGGTGAGCCAAAGATGTCGCCTCTGCTCTTGATGACATTTTAATCAAACATCACTGCACTATGACATTTCTAGCACTAAACTAGAAGCCTTTACAGGCAAAATAAAGTGCTACGGTGACTAAAGGTAGCTGCAAATTAAAATGACATTGAGAAGGAAATGAATAGCGTTCCTATCTGTCACACGAGAAAGGGATGTGAATATTCCAAGTACCCAAAGTTTCTCTAGAATTTCAATGCTCTTTGACTCGGAAGTATTTAGAGAATTTGCAGTTTGATTTAGGCTGCAGGGTTTCCATTCTATAACATCTTCTGTAGCTGGGAGTGTGAGGAGAGGAACAGGTACCTCAGCAGAGAGGACACTGATCTCTGGTTCTTTGTCTCTGCATCTCTCTTTCCCTTCACTGTACCCCCACCAGTTCCACCTGGCTTGAGAAGGAAGAAAAATAGGCCTTTGGACACTGGATTATATAGCACCCTCACTCATGGCATCTGTGGCTCTCCTAACACCCTCCATGATGTAGGGAACAGGCACTGCTGTCACCATTTTACTGAGAGGAAAAGGAGGCTCAAAAGCGTGAATGGCTTGCTGCTCACCCAGCAAGACCACAGCAAAGCCAGGATTGGGACATAGCACTTCCTGAATTCCACAGTGCTCCACTTTTTTCTTTACCCCCTTTTATATTTTGGGCCCAAAGCTTACTTGCTTGCTTTTAAAATCATTTCTTTCACTTGTTTTTAAGCACAAGTCAAAAACCTACCCTTTGGCCATGTCCTGGGTGGAACTTTGTTTTAAGTCATTCGTTTCTAACTCTATAGGGTGATAAGACACTGAGTCTCCAGGGAGTCTGTGCTGGGAGCCCGAGGGTGAAAGGTCAGCCCCCCCAGCCTCTGCTCTTCCTTTGGTGAGTTGTCAGGCAGCCTCTCTACCACTGATCAATCAACCTCCGACCCCGACTGCCTACCATGTGGCCGGAACTGATTTCTGTCAAAACAAGGGTCTTCCTCCCCAGCCCATGGCCTCTCCCAGCACTGCCATGCCTTTCCCACCATTCTAATTTCTCCTTTCTACTCCCAACTGCACTAAATCTAAGCTTAGGAATTGGTCACTATCTTTCTGCTGATGTGGTGGTTTCTATAAATTCGCACTCAGCACCTCATGCAGTGCTGCCAAATTATCTTTAATGAGGATTTTATGCATCTGAGATAAATAGTGGATGCATCAATGGATAAAGTCCTCCTGACTTTTTAGAGTCAGAAGGAAACTTGGGAATCATCTGATTTAACCAGTTTGTTTTTACAAATAAAGAAACACAGACAAAGAGAGGTTACATGACTCTCCTGGGCTATACAATTACTAACATAAATATTATTAACCACATCGTCTAACATCTAATATTCACTTTACTCCCCATGAGACAACCCAGTTTCTACTTATTTTAACTATTTTTATGATACTCATCTAATTCCATTCATTTTTAAATCTTAGATAATGGTATTTTTAATTAAGAAATTACATGGTATCTTTCAGCTTTGTTTATTTATATCTCATACAGTATTTTAAAAACCTAAATTTGTTTCCTAAGTACTTAAATAATATGCATTCAATGTGTAATATTTGGAAAGTAAAGGAACCTATAAAAAAAAAATACTCAGTTTCACCAATCAGAGATCACCACTATTAACATCTTAGTACATTTCCTCCTGGTTTTCTTCTCTTTCTTCCTCTCTCCTTCCTTCCTTTTTTTCTTTTTTCCTTTCTTTCTTTTTTTGAAAGGGTCTTGCTCTGTCACCCAGGCTGGAGTGCACTGGTGTGATCTAAACTCACTGCAGCCTTGACCTCCCAGGCACAAGCAATCCTTCCACCTCAGCCTCCCAAGTAGCTAGGACTATATATAGGTGTGCGCCACCACATCTGGCTAATTTTTGTATATTTTAGAGAGACAAGGTTTTGCCATGTTGCTCAGGCTGGTCTTGAACTCTGAGCTCAAGCAATCTGCCCACCTCAGTCTCAAAGTGCTGGGATAACAGGTGTGAGCCACCATGCCACAGGCATGAGCCACTGCACCTGGCCCTTTCCTCCTAGTTTCCATACGCTTTTTACATTGGTGCAGTCATGCTGTTGATAGAATTTTATATTCTAGGTTTTGTTTGTTTACCATATCTTAAGCCTTTACTGTGTCACTACTAATGCTCTGTATACACATAATGCAAATAGATACAAAGAGTTCTTCATTTGATGGTGACACAATTATCTTAACCATGCCCTAACCCTGGAATTTAGATTGCCTCCAACTTTCCATTCTTTTAAGTACTGCTGCAATGATATTTATGCCTACATATTTCTATACATTTCTGATTTTTTCTTGGGAAAAAAACCCTAGAAGTAAATGGGTCAAAAGCTATTACTTTGTTAAGGCCCTTGATATATTTTCCTCAATTGCTTTCCCGGAAGTCAATGCTAAGACACATCAACCAACAAATGCCATAGTACTTTTTAGGGTATTTTTGCACAACCAGTATCTCATTTCTATAATCAATTCAGTCTTGACTGGCCTATTGTCTAAAACAGTTGTTGCTAAACACCATTTCTAAATTAAAATTGCACACCAGACCCATGGCCCACTTTGTCTTGCATTTCTTTAGTTTTCTGGTGCTTCCCATGGGTTAGACATGTCCCTCCCACTGAAAATGTAGGTCAGCAGTTTTTTTTTTGCTTTCTGACTACACAAATTTTGGGGGATTAAATGTTTTGAACTCCTACTAAGTGGTCCATGCACTAGAAACAAGAGATAAAAAATAGTTTATAGCCTCCAGTTGTTCTCAGCATAGAGGGAGAGGGAGCCAGGAAATCCACGGTGGCTCACGCTCCCCTAACTGGATGAACGGAGTGCTACAAACACCCAGACTTGGTGCATGAGACTCAGCCTCTGGAGGCATTGCAGGCTTTTCAGGAGACACAGTACCAAGCTCTGGCTTCCAATGTGATAAGTACACAAGGCAGAAGACCTCAGGTGATGGTGCTCTACACAGAGGAAACATCCTGAAGTGAACTGCACACTCTCCTGGGAAGCCTTGGAGACCTGATTTTGGAAAAGCTACTGAACCTCTCCGTTATCTCAGATTCCTCATCCATAAAAATACTGCTAACAGGAACTACTTCATAGGACTATGAAGAATAACTGAGATAACACAGGCAAAATGCTTAGAAAAGTGTGTGGTACATCCTAAGAGCTCCAAAGATGTTAGCTATCATCCTCATCATCACTATAGTTGAAGGACTGAGTTCAAGCAAGGACATGGTAGGAATGTGTGTTTGGCAGGAGACAGGGTGAGCTCATGAAGACCCTCTATAACATTCTGAGAAGGACGTACTTTACCCTCACACCCAGAAGTCCCTTAGAAGTATGTTTGGAGTTTTGGAGTTAACTGTCTAGAGGTAGGAGGCTGAACGGATAATATCCTCAAATTCCTTCCAGCTCTGAGACATGATTCCCACTTGACAGCAAACAAACTTAGTCTCAATCTTGGACACACAGTCTTAAATAACACAACTCCTTCCATTCAGCCTTGGTTCAATAACAAAAGACAAATACCTTCCCTGCCCTCTGGAGTTTTTAATGGTTTACACTCACCTCATGGGAATAATTCTTTTAATAATATTAAACTGTTTCACCAGAGAATAAATTCCTGGTTGGAGGTGGGGAATGTATCAAAAAAACACCCAGCCAAAAATTTTTTTAAAAACCTGAAAAGCATCTTGGGAATTTTCATGCACTACAGGGCTGGTTTTCACTGGAAGGGGATGTGAAACCAGATGGGCTGATTTGTCCAGAGGAGAGGCAGTCTGCTCATTTTCCCTGTTTCCTCTTGCAGCTTCAAATAAGCAACAGGGAGATAGCCACAGCCCAGCTGCTCACCCCCACAGTAGCCCCCATCCCTCCATTTGGGTTCACCTCTGGCAACCTGGTTAGTAAGTAAGTCAGCCCAGATACTGTTCCCTGCTCCCTCATTCCTGCCTCTCTGCCTCAATCTGTCTGTGCCCCCACCTTCACACTCATTGGCTATGCCCAGTTCTGTGAAGGCAAATGTCTCCAGAGAGTCATTGTTTTCTCCTTGAGCAAACAGGCTGAGAGATAAGGGAAAGTGGCAGGGAGTAGAATAATCATCCATCCCAGGTGACACCAGTTGTCCTGGTATAATAATAGCACCTCTTTTCCTTACTAAAAGTGTCCTGGCTGGGTGCAGTAGCTCACGCCTGTAGTCTCAGCACTTTAGGAGGCTGAGGTTGGCAGATCAACTGAGGTCAGGAGTTCAAGACCAGCCTGGGCAACATGGCAGAACCCCATCTCTGCTAAAAAAAAAAAAAAAAATTAAAAAAAAGTACAAAACTAGCCAGGCATGGTGACACACACCTGTAATCCCAGCTACTCGGGAGACTGAGACAGGAGAATCACTTGAACCCAAGAGGTGGAAGTTGTAGTGAGCTGAGATCATGCTACCGAACTCCAGCCTGGGCAACAGAGCAAGACTCTGTCTCAACAATAACAGCAAAAAGTGTCCTGTTTGGATACTAAGTTATATGCAAACTCTATAATTACATGCATATTAAACATTTAGCCTCATAAGTCCAGGCCTGGGTCATTTATCATTACTGAGTCTTCAGAACAGTGCCAACAGAAGGCGTCTAATAATCTTCTGCAGTCATCCTAGCTTAATATTGAATGACAGTCCTATCCCCGTAAAGTCTTTGCGATCTGAACCTCAGTTTTTACATCTGTAAAATAGAGATAATCATGCTTACCTTATAGAACTGCAAACAAAACAAAGAAATTCATGCATTTTATGTTCCGGAAACTGCAAAACATCAAGCAAATGTCATTTTTCAGAACACATAGCAAGCATGCCACAAATGCTTTTTTATTCAACAAATAGATAAATAAGCTAGTAATAATAAATTATCAGCCCTCAGTGGATAAATGACTGGTTCTCCTTAAATCATAATGCCTTATTTAGCAACCAAAGCTTTGATTTATCTGTAGATGAGCTAGCAAAATAAACCTCTCCCATAGGCTTGCTATGAGGACAAGGAAGGAAATAAATAATTGAAAAATATTAAGATAAGTGGTGCATGCAACTCAAGCTCAGCTAAAGGTAGCAAGAGGAGACAGGTCTCTATAAGCTAGCCCTTCCTATAACCCTAGAATTGACAGGTGACAAGAGAGGGGCAGGACCTGTTCTATCTGGTTTTCTGGTAAAGATCATAAGTTTTAGACACTGCTGAGCCAGGGTGGTTATTCAAGCAGGGTTTCTTAATTCTTGTTTCACTTGGGCCAGCTTAGGATCCAGGGGAAGTTCATTGTTATGCCAGGGTAGAAATTCCTCTGCCTGGTGCGCTTTTATGACTTGACTCGTCCCCTACTAATAGACACCATAAAATGCTAATTCATCTTTTTTCTGATTGGAAAAGGAAAGTACAATTAGAAAACAAAGCATTGAAGTAGGTTTGTTTTCAGCCTGGGTTTTACAATATATGATTTTGGAGTCACAGAAGTCTGACTTCCACATCAGATTCTATTGTCAATACCTAGAACTAAAAAAAGAGAAAAGAAAGAGAGATCCTGACAAAGAAGCAGGAATCTCAACTAAACAGCACTAAATACCAATTCTGCATATATCTCCTAACAATGGAATTGGCCATGAACCAGTCATCTGGCATTTGAGCTTCACATAAATTATAAAGTCTGTGAGATCTTTTATTGAATGGCAAGATGTTGGGTGTGAACAAAGCATGTCTTTTCATAGCAAAGCAAAATTTTTAACTTGGATAAAATTACGCACCCAGCTTGTCAATAACAAATTTCCCATTCATTTGTGCTCATCAGATGCAGCACTCTCTGGGTGTCAAGGACTGGGGATTGAATGAAGAGCTCTACAAGCACCTTTGGCAACACAACAATATAGTAAGAGAAAGACCCTCCTCAATGAGCTTGCTGTCTAGTTGGGCTGACAGGACACATGCATAAGACAACCATTCAGCTGCTTTCAGAAAACTAGTGAGAAGCAGAGAAGTTGCATGATAAAGGCAGAAAGCAAAACCTTACCCAAACAAGCTGAGAAAGGATGCAATACTTTCGGGCCATGACAGCTACAAATTTAGGCATGAGATTTTCAGTGCTTCTTTCCTGCTTAATCAGTATCATCAGCCACCTCCTGGTGTGGGATAGGCCCCTAACCTGCCACTGCATCTTAGTGCTGATTAACTGTGAGCAAGATTTCTGGTCTTGCTCACAGCAGTCTAAAACTAACTCCTATGCCTGTGCTCACACTCTAGGGCTTGTTTTCTCACATCTAAACTACTATGGTACCCTGCTTTGGTTTTCTCAGGGAACCCACTTATAAGGACTTTTTAAGAGATGATACATTCTGCTCTCTCCTGATCAATGCAGGTTTCCAAGTTCTTAAATAACTCATGTGGGCAATGCATCTTCCTAGGAACCAGCAGTCACTTAGTAGAGGTATAGAAACATGACAAAATCAGCAGAGCTGAAGTGGTACAAAAAACATTCCTGGACAGGTCAGGGAGTACAGAGCCAAGGAAGTAACAGCATGCAGCCAGGCACACTGTGTTTTCTTCCAAAGAGAGGTGTTTAGCAACAGGCACATGTGGATTCACATCCCAGGTCTACCACTTAATGGCTGTCTGATTTTGGACCCTTTCAGAGTATCAGTATTTTCACCCATAAAATGGGACTATCATAAAACATAACTCCCAAGGTTATGAGGTCTGAATGAGCTACCTTGTATAAAATGTGTACCACTGTGTTTGACATACAGTAGTTTCTTTTCTGAAAACATGGAAAAAATTGTATAAAGGAGTCAGCAATTGACCCCTAACCTCAATGAAAAGCTGCAGAAAGAGATTGAATCCCCCTGGGAAGACTTGTCCACAATTAGTATACCAAAAATAGCAATTGATCCTTGAAGAAAAGCACTAATATCAAGGAAAGATTATAAACTTTTGCTTGTAAAAAATAATGGAAGAATGAGGGGTTCTGTTTAAATGGATAGTCTGGTTAAGAGAAAGTCCTCTTCACATTGTTTTCATATAATAGAAATTGAATAAATATTTCTTGAATATACCACACAATAATGTTGTATATAGCATTATCACAAAGGAATTCTCAATTTTTAAAATTATGTAATATAATATTCTGTCTGTAATATAAAAATTACATAAAACACAAATTACTCTTGGAGGAAGGGCAATTCAGATATTTCAGAATCCTTTAGTAGTCAGGAACCGTACTTTGATTATTAGCTGTCACTGGGTGTAGTGGGATGAACTGTGTCCCCCCAAAATATATATTCAAGTACTAGCTGGATGTGAGGGCAATCTGGCTGCGACATCCGTCACCCCATTGATCGCCAGGGTTGATTTGGTTGATATGGCTGGCTAGGCGGGTGTTCCTTTCCCCCCTCACTGCTCCATGTGCGTCCCTCCCGAAGCTTTGGGCTGGGTCGAAGAGGAAGACCATACCCAATAGAGGAGGACCCATCTTTGGTCAAGGGTATATGAATAGCTGCACTCCCCTGCCAGAACCCCCAAACAAGTTCTCAAGTACTAACCTCCAGTACCTGTGAATGTTGACCTTATTTGGAAGTAGAATCTTTGCAGATGTAATTGGTTTGTATGATGTCATACTGGATTAGTGTGGGCCATACAGGAGACACAAACACACACAGAAGAAGGCCATGTGAGAGACCATACAGAGACACAAACACACACAGAAGAAGGCCATGTGACAATGGAGGCAGAGATTGGAATGAGGCAGCTTCATGCTAAGAATGCCAAGGATTGCCACCAACCGCTAGAAACTACAAAGATTCTTCCCTAGAGGCTCTGGGGGGTACAGAGCCCTGCCAACATCTTGATTTCAGACTTTTAGCCTCCAGAACTGTAAGAGAATATATTTTTGTGGTTTTAAGCCACGAAGTTTGTGGTAATTGGTGATGACAGCCCTTGGAAAATTAATATATCAGGTAATACCTTACTGGAAGTTTTAATATCCACATTTTATAACTTGCTTTCATAAATGTAGAATAGTTACAATTAAGGAGAGTTGTTTCTTAGTACACTTGGAAGCATACTCATTTGGTAATTCTATAATTAAAAAATAATGATATATTGTTGAAGAATTATGTGTATATCAAATTGTAGTACATAGAATATGTGAAAGAATTCACCATTAAACACTCGTGTTCAGTGAAAACGGTTGTAAAACAATTCATCAGCAGAACTGCTTTACACAGAAAATTTTCAGGAGTAAAAGCAGCAAAGTAGTATGACCTCTTTTATTATTTCTCAGCCAACCACCTTTAAAAGTTTTGCTCTTTTCTTATTAAATTAGTGATTACTTGAACCTGCTAGAATTATCAAAATTATGTACTGCTTTCAACAAAATGCTCTTTTTCTCTGTATGGTAAAAACTTAGCATAAAACTCTAAGCATGAGAAAGTTCGTGTTGCCTTTTATTTACAGTCTTTATCAAGCAAATAATATTCATATTTTGAATTATGCAAATAAGCATTTACATGATAAATCGTAATTGCTCTCAGACAGCTGTTTATAATTGGGTAAATGAGACACACTTTTAAATTGTCTAAATACATACTTACCCATGTGTACATATTTATACACTAGACTAACTATTCTCAATCAGCTGTTATCATCTATTGTGTCTTATACAGACCAAGGGTAAACAGCAAAATCCCCTTTTACTTGCTCAGAGATCAGAAGGACTACCATTTCTTTCAAATAAAGGGTGACCTCTTTCGACATACCCTTTGCCCATGGCATTCCACAATACCTCTGGCAGGAAACGCTTTAATATCACTTTGCTTGGGTGGGAAGTTAATCTTTGTCCCTATCTTTATCTGATTAGAGGCACTATGGCATAGAAGGAACATGTTCCTTCTAATGAGACATTTTTACACTCAAAAAGTCCATTTGTCATATGTTTAGCAATATATTCTGTGTCAACCCCCCCAAAAATCAAGATTTTCTTTTGAGAACACAGAAGAAATACAGAGCACATGGTGCCTACCCTGGAGAGGCTTACAGTCTAAGTAGGAAGATGGAATTAGCACACTTGAAATGCTCAGAGGGCAACTAAGAGGAAAATCAGATGATTTTGATTGTTCGAGCTAAAGAAACTTGGAAATAAAATAATATGACCTTGTTTTTGAGGACAGACTGGGAGCCAGCTGGCTTCTCCCTGCAGAATGGGGACTACCCAGCCACTGTCAGGTAGGCACAGATGAAGAATGCAGGAGCCTGCCCCCCACCCACCACATTCACACTGTCTTCCAGGTAAATCCGGGGGCCTGATGTGACACAGCTTTCCTGTAACTTGCCATTCTCTTTTCTCTATTTTCTCAGTAGGCGAAGAATTATACAAAAAACAAACAAACAAAAAACAGAAAAACCTCAGCGCATTTCCCTTTGCTTTTCTAAAGCAGTCAACATTTGCCTGTTTCTGGTCCTTTCCAGCAAGTGCATTTGTTTCCAATTCATCTGATTCTGTTCTTATGTCGTGTTTCACATGTTCTAAAGAGAGAGAACTTTTACTACAAGATGCTCTGGCTGAATTGAGAGGATTCAAATGGTACTTCAGGGACTCACATGCTAGAAAGAATGAATCCTGAAGCACAGAGACTCCAGGGAATGAAACAGCAATGGAGCCACCCAGAAATGAAAACATTAGGGTTTGGGAGCCTCTATCCTTCCATTAAAGTGCGATGAGAGCCTTTGTGTTGCCAGCAGGGATTTGAGAGCCAGGAGACCAAAGCAGGCCTGAGGCCAAAATCTGAAACTGGACTGTCTGAGTTTAAAGACACCTCTTCTATAGGCCGCTTTCTGTTACACTGTTAGTGGAAGAAAGGCTACTTGGGGACTCATAATGGAGGGTATGCTGAAGTAAAAAGAACCCTAGATTAGGAACATCTGGGATCCAAGCCACGCTCTGTGAGATTCTGGGCAAGTCACCCAGCCTCCCTCTGTGCTGCCCTTTCTTCTGTGAAAGGAAGGGGTTAAGCTAGATAAGTTCTCTTCAGCTCTGTGACTGATAATCCTAAATGTATTACAGGACACCTCCCAGTTGGTTATATGGTGGTAAAACCCCTCACTTCTCCCAAGATACATTATTATTACAACAATTGCCACACGAGTACCTACTAACTGTGGGCAAGCACTATGCCAAGCATGTGAAACAAATATCTCATTAATCCTCACAACCCCTGTATGAATTATTATTTCCATCTATACATGAGGAAACCGTAGTTCAAAGAAATTACAAAACTTGATCAAGGTCATTTAGGTGCTACTGAGAGTCAGATGACAAACCCAGATCTGGTTCTGTCTATTTGATCCCCAAATCTGGTACATGTTGGAAAGAAAAATCAGGTTGCTTGTTATGAACTGTTAACTGTAGTTGACTAGATCAGCCTCAGTACTAGCTCAGTGCCTGGTGCTCATGAGTTACTTACCATATATTTGCAGATTATTTTCTCAAAATTCTGCCCCTTGAGAGACCTGCATGCTACTAATGATAAAGCGAGGTATGTGGGCAGTCGTGCTGGGGGTCGGAGGGGGCTGTACATTTTGCATAATTCTGTGACTCTAGTTAGTGCTTCGTCACTCTCATGAACAGCCTTCTGGATCCACCAAGAGTGTGCTTGCTGGCCACAGCAGCCAGAGAGCAGACCTCCTGACATTTTGGTCATACTTGGAAGCAGAAAATTGGCTGTGGATGTAGCGTAGCTTGGAACAAGAATATGACCATTTCCCACCACCTCAGCTCCCTCCTGGGCAGAACTCTGGTGGCTGGCCTGGCCCCCAGGCTCCAGGTCTCCGTTGGTCTCCAGGACTGACATGAATCACCTTGGGTGGTCGCTCCCATGCCCATTGTGCACGTGCAGCTTTCTGCCTATTGACATTAAGAGATGTGCCCCCACCTTCCCTTTGTTCCATCCTCAATTTAAGACACATTTGTTCTCACTGGCTTTTAACTGACTTTCAATCTGTGTTCATTGCTGGGGTAAGTTAACTTTTAAAAATATTCGACTTGCAAAGGGGTTTCTGTGCTACCCAATTAGCATTGTAACAGACTAAGTGTTTGGAAACAAATACAACTTAAACCAGATGAAGCCACACTGCTAGTCACTGAGATGCTGAGAAAAAAAAAAAAAATACCCACACACAAAAAACCCAACCAACCAACCAAACAAACAAAAAAACCCAAATCATAACAGGGTCCCTACATATCAGACTTTGTTCCCTCTGTGGACTTTTAAAATGTACAGGCCTTCAGGTCCCTTATTTGGCATCGGAACAAATCACCAAGCCCTTTCTCCTCTACACTTGGTGGTGTGGTATTCTAGAGGTGACAAAACTGACTCTCTGCCACTCGCCTTCCCTTTACCATCCTCCTTCCCTCTACCACCCTCCAGCTGGTAAAAGCCCTGGCTGGCTGGAGATGGGGGATCCCTAAGCTGAGACAAGCACTCACTCTCTCACTTTCTCCTCCCTTCCTCCTTCCCATCACCCAGTCCTGCCCTTCTCCTTTCAGTGTAAACTACCTCAGATTCAGTTAGAGACACTTGCAGGTTTCTCCCCTCATCCCCACCCCTATGCTCCCCCTTAGAGATGCTCTTGTGATCCCTTAGCTGCTGAGATTCCTGGGAGAATCAGGATCTCGCCCGGCTTCCCTAGGATTTGAATAATAGAAAATCTCAGCAACAGATAAACACAGTGTGATTCATGAAAAGAGATATTCATGTACTTTTCCTAATGGTCCTACAAGAGAGATGATTAAAATGATAATTCATGGAACTTGAGTAGTTTTTGTTTCATTTTCATTATAGAAAAAAACAGAAGGCTAAATTCACCAGGGATGACCTGCTAATGATCTTGGATAACCCCTGCAATTCTGACATCTGAGCTTTCAAAAAATTCATCATTATAAAATAATTTTAATAATACATAATAAATAGAATGTCTAACTTTAGGTACAAATTTATACCTTTGATTTTCCCCCTCTAAATTTGCCTTATAGCCCAATCATTTTGTGTAAGAAAAATTTTAAAAAGGAAGGTTTTGTTTTTGAAGTAGCCAAACCTAAAAAAGCAACTACTATAGAATCTGTGACTATTTCTTTCTCATACTACAAACTAACCTAACATATTCACATTTCCAGTGCCCAAGAAAAAAAAAAAAAAACCTGAGTTTTCACTGTGTATATAAATGTGCACATACTGATGACATAGCCATTCAGGAATATATGAGTCGATTAATGTAAACTGACTTGACGTGAGAAGCTGCTAATGAAAATGAGCACTGGAAACACGCTGCTCATGGGTGGATGTGTCAGGCACAGATGGTCTTCACGGTTAGTTCATGTGGACCATGGACAGAGGAAAGCTGGAAACAGACTTGCTGGAAACCGTGGGGAAGTAACCTGGGGTTGGTTGTAAATTAAATGAAAGCTTCACAAAACATGGAATCCAAAAAATACAATGAAAGTTCTCTGAAGTGCTCTCTTGTTTCCTCAGGTTCATGTTACAAAGCAAAATGTTACATTTAATAAGCCAAGGACACTTTAGGATGGTGATTGTTGACAAAATAAATGTGGTCAGTATAGAAAAAAATATGGGGCTTTTTTTGTTTGTTTCACCTAATTAAAGGCCATACCTGATTAAAAAATACAAACATATATTAAGGATGAATTTCTTATCCTGGGTATACTGAAGCTACCATGTAAAAATACAGAAAAGCACAGAAAGCACAGCTTTACGATACTTAAGTTATATTAAACATGGCATATGTATTTTTGTGTCAGAGAGAATTTCCTTAGATAAAGTCATTTCTTAGTTGTTTCCTAACTTGAATAAGTCCAATTTATGGGTTTTAAGATTCAGAGCAAGACAAATAGAACAATAAATTTCTCAAGAAATTCTAAACACCCTTCATCGCACCCTGTCACTAAACCTAAAATGCCCAGCGTGGAGCTTTGTCATTTATATATTTGTCTGATGGCTCCAGAGGTAGTTTCCATGGTAAGCTCCCTGTGCACAAGAAGCAGGGTGAGTGGAATGTCTCCTGCCAATGAAGAACTTTTCACTGACAGTGATAAAGGCCAGGAACCTCCTTCACACAAATGATTGAAAAACAGAACACGGAGGACATTTTTATTTTGTTTTGTTTCCTTTGTGTAGTATGTGACTTCAGTGCAAATACTCATTTAATCAAGAATACAAAGAGAGCCACCTTTGCTGGGTAAGGGATTTCCAGAGGCTACTGCAGTAAACATATATAGTTCTTTTACTTTTTTGTGAGGAAATTCTTGCAAGTTGTCATTTCTTGCTCCTGCTGTGTATTTTTGCATCCTCTTGGAAGAGGAGAAAAGATTTTTCCAAAGGAAAATTTAAGAGTAAACTAAATAGGATCTAGAAAAACTTGAAGGGTTTTAAAAACTAAAGCTTATCTATTGTCATGAATTTTTTGAACTACAAGGATTTTGGGAAAGAATATAAAAGCCACTAACAACTGGAACTTTTCCATCCCTGCTTTTATCCTCTTTGAGTTGATGAGACCAAATTGAACTGGTAGCTTCTAAGCTAACACATGCTCTCTTTCTCTTTCACTTTTTATCATTCTTTTCTAATACTTTCTATTACAATGGACTCTCTTTCTCTTCTTTATGTCCTCTTCATCCTCACCACTAATTTCTTCAATTCTAGGGATATCTCAATTTATCTTGCCTTCAAGTCTCTCTTTAAGTTTTGCATCTTCCAGATAATCTATTGTGACTCAGGCTGAGATAAGTGTGAGTATACACTGTAAAGGTTCTCAAATGTGTAAAATATAAAGTGATATGTTTATTACTATTATCATCGACATCAATAAGAGAATTGAACATCTGATTCTTTGGCCATTTGAAAGACTGTGATCCCTGTCTTCACAGAATATTAACAAATACTTCTACAGAATGATTGCTTTAGTGTTTTGTTTAAATTGCTGTCAAGTAAGACAAAAATAATACCTCACCTTAATAATGTGATCCTTTTAGAATTCCAGAGATGATCTAAGAACAAAGTAAAGGTATATTTTAAAAGGCCCCATTATAATGCTTGGGTACTTTAAAAAATAATAACTGGTTTGAACTGAAGTGTTGGTGGTTGGTTATAAGCACACACTATGGGTAGACCCATGTGAGATACTGGGGCTGAGATCATTGAATATGTTCCTGGGGTCAATCAACCTGTTAGTGTCTGTATGTAGCATTCAATGTGACTTACGGCCTGGATCTTTATTGTGTAAACATAAATAAGAATTCTGTGTTATAGAAACTAGATCTATATCAGTTGAGCAAAGGAGTATAAAATGATACCTTAAAAAAAAAAACTTAGACAAAAATAAGAGGTTCAGCTCTGGACAAATAAGATCTGACACTCCTCCTCCAAGGTGTTATGTTTTTATTCTGCTAACTTACATATCATGCCAACATAGTTATCCACTGTAAGGCATAAGGAAGACCAGAATATTTAATAAACTAATTAAAATTTAAAAAGTTATTTGCTGGCTTTTTAGCAAATGAAAGTATGGATATTTAATAAAATAAATTTATTTTTCAATTAATTGAACCATTTTATCCTCTATACATTTTTTCATGTACATATTTAAAACAACTAGATAAACATATTAGGAAAGGAAAACTTGTCCCCTAGAGATCAAGAACAGTAACAAAGTCAATGCAGAATCATCATTTTAAGAGACCGAAGGTAAGATCATTCAAATCTTGTCATTTGGCATTAAATAATAAAATCTGAAGCCGTTTCAAAAAATGAACTAAATTCCCAGCCTGAAAATAATGGCTGTTCTTTGTCCTATGTGTGTATATAATTAATATAACTAAGAAAGAATCACAGGCAAGCCTGGGCTACTGTTAAGCAATTGATTATTAGCCATCAGAAGGGAAATGTTTACCTGCTCATGGCAACTAGTTTCTAGAAAGAAAGGCAAAGAGATCTGATTTTAAATGATGCCTTTTCCTTACATCCTATGACCAATCAAGATCATCCACTTCTTCTTGGAAGTGTCAGAACCCCATTTTTATTTTCCATTTGCTATTTTAACCAGAATACTAATAAAGAGGGGAGAGCAGTTGCTATGAGGCAAAGAAAAGTGTCCTGGCAGTTGAGGGCCCTCCATCTATCAAGGGGAATTTGCAATGTTGTCTCTCTTCAATACTGTATAGATTTGCAGGATTTTGTGAAACACTTAACCAAAATTGAAGGATTTAAAAACAGAATGCAAGATATAGACACAATCACTTTTTCAAAATCAAGATGCTTTAGTTTTAGTTCAGAATTTTCTGGTCTTAAAATCTTAAGCATGTAGTAATGATAATCATCTCTGCAAAATACTTCTGAAAGGATGATTATTGTGGACAGCTTAAATATATTCATATATTACAGATGCGTAAAGATTAAAAACTCTTAGTGGAATTGATACATATCATATCCAATTACAAGAAAACAAATACTTATCTAATTAATAATATTCACAAGCTTTGTTAAGTTGCAAATAAGTTCAAGTGTCCAGAACACCAAATAATATATGCAAATCTGGAAATCATGTCCAGTTAGATGCTTACTTGTGATTCTAAGAATCTCCTGGGAATTGGAGGCAATTCGTACATATCTCCAATGTGTAAAAAACTTATGATTAGCTTGACTACCTTTTCCTATTGACCCAATATCAAAATAATTTCCCCCCTCCCATGTCTATGAATTTATCTGATGTGAAAAGGCAATACAGAAAGTACCTTTCTCTAATTCTGGCTTTCCTGCTTTTCTTTAGAAAGCACAGTTTATATGGAACAATTTATTGGAGCCCCCAGGTTCTAGCTCTCAGAGATAATTCAGCTAAATCTGCGGAACAGAGTTGAGAGGAAGGTTGGCCTATAACAGAGGCACTTATGGCAGGGGAGGAGGGAATTCAAGATCAAGCCAGGAAGTTGCAGCCCTTTTTAGAACCAGGAGCTACAGGGTTTTCCTGGGACATCTAAAATGCAGACTGAGGCCCAGGAACACTCTCCCCCAAGCCAGGGAACATGAAGCCAGAAGTAATATTTGGAGCAAATCCCAGGGCCAAGTCTTCCCCAGAGCACAAGTGCTAGATGGTGGATGTATCTCTGCTTTAGGAGCCAAACACTAAGAGTAAAAGCAAATATTTGATGCTGAAGAGCTCTTAAGAGCTGAAGAGCGCCATTTACTTATTTCTACACATCAGTGTGGGCTTAGGATGTTAAATAGATTAAAAGGCTAAGAGAGGTCAGTCACTCAAGGGAAGACTCCTCTTTTGCTTCTCCTGACTTGGTTCTCTTCCCTAAATTGTTATCCACCCCACCCTACTCCTGTGGAGGATCCTTGGGAAACTGGAAAGATAACAACTCCTCTCCTAGAACATCCTAGAGAAGGAGTCAGTGCTGGGGCTAAGAATTCAAGAACCGGAGGGAGGAAAGAGTCTAAATGTTCAGCTGGTAAATGTTACAATGAAGATAGGTTTAGAAAAATTCCTGAGATACAGAATCATAAAACTGGTAGGGTCCTTAGAAATTGCCAAATGTATTCTCCTATTCTCTTCCGTATCAGACGAATTAAAAAAAAAAAAAAAAAAAAAGAAGGAATCTTAGAGAAGTGAAGTGGTTAAAGGAGCTAGGTAAGGGCAGAGCGAGGATACAAACCTATTTCTAGGCCAGAGCTCCTACTGCCTGACACAGCCTTATAGTTCAAGACCTCATAGTTCAAGAATCAGTCTTAACGCTTGCTTCCCCAGGACGGTCTTTGACAGTGCCTCAGCTTCTCACTAGGGAGGTGGGCTGGCAGAGATTGCCAGGCCTTGGGCTCCGGCCAGAGATAAGTCCGCGAGGCCTGGAGCCAGTCTGCGACCTGCCCACTCTCTAGATGCTGGGGGATCGGGAGCTGGGACGCGGCGAAAGGCGGGTTTCCAGACTCCAATGCCCCCTGCCCACTCCACGCTCCCGCCCGGGCCCCGTCTGCAGCGAAGACAGCCAAGTCATTTCAGTTTAATCTTATTTAAAAAGACATAACTAATAAATCTATTGCCAGGGCCACGGAAAGACGGCCAGCAGAGTCGATCGTGCTCCCAATCCCATTGAACCCCATTGAAAACCATGACAACACCGGACAAGCTCCGATTTATCCCCGCGCGCTAAAGCGCATTGTGAGCAGACGTCAATCACGCATTATTCTGGACTGAACAAATGCAAAATCTTGACTGGAACAAATGCTTCCAACAGGTCCGGGCGTCGAGCTCCATTTCCCCTTTGTCCTCGGCCTAGCAGTTGGCCTGTATTGGGGTTGCCTCCGCCCGACCACCCAGCGCGCGGTGCAGCCCCGGGCACCTCCGGCACGCTTGATAGGGAGGCTGCTGGGGAGGGTGTGCGGGGCTTGGCAGGGCTGCGGCCGCCGCATCCGAGCCAGGTTCGAGTTCAGCCCGGGAGGTGCCAGAACTGCTGGTGCAGCCACCCAAGTACAGAGACCATCGCTACAATTTAGCAACTAAATATCCAAACTACTAGCAAGAGGAGAGGCCTCTGAGAGGGCGTTCCTGAGCTGTAGTTTGAAGCGAGGCTAGGGCGAGGCCATGGGCCAACAAAATGTATCCACGTCTGCCGGTTCCCTGCGCCTCCTACACTGATCATTTTCTAGGGTGGGGCTGTGGAAACTAGAAGATCCCAGAGAAACCCCTGGCCGGTATTATTTTCTGCCTGGTGAGCCCTGTCCTAATTCTCCCGATTGGTCCATTCCCCGACCAGGCCGGGCAGCAGCGCCAGGGTCTGCTACGCTGCGAGAGGGGAGCGCAGGCCACGGGCTGGCTCCTGGGCAAAGGCCAAAGCCCAGACACTGCGACTGAAGTTGAGGCTATGGGGACAAGGCGAAAAAGCGGCGCCAGATCATCTGGCGACTCCAAGGAGGCCTCAAAGCCCTCATACGACGCCCTGAGAAACGCAGCCGCCCGTAGGATCTAGAATGGGCCTTGGCCCAAATTTGCGAAGCTCATCCTCCGAGCCTGGGCTCTGAGACCCGCAGCGGCCGGGCGAAGCTGGGCCAAAGAGATCGGCACTGTAGACTTAAGAAACTTGGCTACATGCCCCCTCCGTTTTTGAGGGCAGACTGGGAGCCAGCTTTGCCGGCCGTTTTGCTGGCCTGTGGAGACACGGAGCTGCGGCTCCGCATGTTTTCCCAGCCCTTCCTCAGCACCCCTGAGGCTGTTGGGGAATGTATGGGGTGATCTGAGGCTTCCAGTGGCCTTTGACACCCTTGGCCCAATGCTGGCAGAGCCAGGCTATCCTCTGCGCCCTCCTGAAACTTGTCATCCTGAATCCTTAGAGGGGCCCAACCAAAAAGGGAAAGGGAGCGCTTCAGAGTTTAACGCCGCTTTGTAAATCACTTTCTGGATAATTGCGGGAAACTAACAATCCAGCCAACAAGCTCGAGGAATAAAGCAAATAGGGAATAAATTCCTGGGTGCTCATAAACCTACCCCTGCCACCCCCACTGTTCTCGACGCTCCCGCGGGGCCTGGCCTCAAGTCAGATCTGGAGGAGGAGGAGGAAGCTGGGGCTGGGTCGGGCGGGTGGTGGCCACCGCTCGCCACCCAAGATGTTATTCACTGGTAACAATCCCCATTATCTGTCCCCACTTTGGGCTAATCAGACAGAATCGCTAATGCCGAAGGCTGCTTCCTGCCGCCTTTGGGAGGTAACTGGGCTCTGAGGGGCGGGGTGCGGGTCGGTGCGGGGCGGGGCGGGGGCGGAGGTGGCACCTTCCGGGGCTCGCCCCGGCTTTGGTCCAGCGCTCATTCAGGTACTTAACACCCTGGAGACCCGGACCTCAGCTTTCAAAGACACCAGGGTGGGAAGAGCTGTTTATATAAACAGGGATTCTGCTGTAAATGCTCTAATATCCCGGCTGCCCGCGCATGGCGAGCGCCTCCCACACCCGCCCGTAGGAGAGGCGTCCCGGCCGCTCCTCGGTTCCAGCCTGCCCTGCCCCCGCCTCCTTCCCCTCCTCGACCATGGCCACCTCTGGACGCCAGAGCTTCACTGTGCGCGGCCTTCTAGATTTACCCGAGCAGGACGCGCAGCACATGCCGAGGCGGGAGCCAGGACCACGCGCCCCGCAGCCTGACCCCTGCGCCGCCTGGCTGGTGGATTCGGAGCACGGCCACTACCCTTGTGAGTGCGCGGTGGACTGCGGTGCGGGTGGGAGGTAGGAGGGCTGGGGCAGCAGAATCTAGGGCCTGGCCCACGCGGGGCCAGGAAGCCGAAATCCCAGCCCAGGGTCTGGATTTCCTCAGTCTTGAAAACAGGAGCCCTATCCTCGAACCCCTAACGCATTCGACCCAGTAGGCACATCCTGAGAGCATATCCCTGCCTGGCCCCGAGATTTGAGGATTTTGTGTCTGGCGATTCCTAGGAGTCGGAATATTTAAATATTTAAAACATGCCGTCCCCCTCCCTTGTGATCTCAAGCCTGAAAACGCTGCCACGACCTCCAGGCCTTGGTCTGGGATTGTAGTGTTGGCAAGTTTACCCCCACCCCTTCCCACTCAGGGCTCCGCAAACCTCGGCTCACTGCAGTGCAGTCGACCTGGAGGAGGCTGGCGATGGTGACCCACCTTGTGATAAACAGGTCGGCCAGCGCAGCTACCGGTGCGGACATGTTAAGAGGGCCCCGGGGTGGGTTTCTTGGGGGCACGATCTCAGGCCTGCTGAGACTGCTGTGGTATGAATGAGGTCACCGCATTCGGAGAGATGGGTTTCCAGACGTAGACTCAGGAAATGGCCTCACCCCAAAAGCCGAGTGCTAGTGGGCGTGCCCTCCGGCCGGTGGCTCCACGCCCGCGCCAGAAGGGCAGCAGGCCCTCGGAGGGTCCAGCGTCTCACCCGCGCGTGTCTCCTTTGCCGTCCCTAGCCTCAGACGAGAGCATCCTGGAGACCAGCCCGCCAGACTCGTCGCAGCGGCCGTCCGCTAGGCCCGCGTCTCCGGGCTCGGACGCGGAGAAAAGGAAGAAGCGGCGGGTGCTGTTCTCCAAGGCGCAAACGCTGGAGTTGGAGCGGCGCTTCCGGCAGCAGCGGTACCTGTCGGCGCCAGAGCGCGAGCAGCTGGCGAGCCTGCTGCGCCTCACGCCCACGCAGGTCAAGATCTGGTTCCAGAACCATCGCTACAAGCTGAAGCGTGCGCGCGCGCCGGGGGCCGCGGAGTCGTCCGACCTGGCAGCTTCCGCCGAGCTGCACGCCACGCCCGGCCTGCTGCGTCGCGTGGTGGTGCCGGTGCTTGTTCGCGACGGGCAGCTGTGCGGCGGCGGCGAGGCGGGAACGTCCGCGGCCCAGGACAAGTGCGGCGTCCCTCTGGCCGCCGCCTGTCCTCTGCCGGCCTACCCCGCCTTCGGCCCCGGCTCGGCGCTTGGCCTCTTCCCCGCCTACCAGCACTTAGCGCCGCCCGCCTTGGTCTCCTGGAACTGGTGAGGCTGCTGGGGGGCACCTGGGGCTACCCCGGACTTTGGAGCGCGCTCTGCGGCTGGAACAGGGCTGGAGCCGAGCACTTGGAACGCTCCCCGGCCGCCTCCCTGCAGCGCCATCTCTTTGGGCGTCAGTGTCCCCTGGCGCGCCCTCACCTGCCGTCGCGCAAGGGCACACCGGAGACGTGTGCCAGAGCCCCTCCCCCTCCCTCGACAGGTGCTGCCTCAGAGTTAGATTTTATGCTTGGACCTTATTTGTATATTTTTAAATAGCGATTTGTATGGGAAGCAAGTTATTTTTTAAAAAATAGAGTATTTTTCCTCGTGGTTCGAGAATAAAATGTGTAGGGTTGGTTCTCCTGTGCGCCTGCCTGTAACGTAGGCAGGAACTGTGCTCCCCAGACCGGTGTTCGCAGCGCCAGCTCGCCCCTTGACTGGCTAAGTGGGGCCCAGCCCCGGTTGGGTCGAAGGGAGGATTACAGCCCCAAGACGGCTTTAGGAAGATACGGGGCTGGGAAGGGCGGCGGCGAAGGGCGGTGGTGTCAGGATTGGGCGCGGGAAGAAAAGGAGAGGAGGAAGCTGAGGCAACTTTGGGATCCTTGTCAGCGGGAGGCGTCTCTGGCCCCACAGTGACTCCGAGGCTCTGCTGGGCTCCCAGAGCTGCTGGCGTGCCAAACACCGAAAAGTCAACCCCGCGAACCGCAACAGGGCAGGAGTAGTTTCTCCGGAGATGAGCCGGCGAGGCCAGGTGTGCGGCGCATTGCACCGGAGCAACCCAGGCCTGGCTGCAAGCTGTTTCCAGAGCGCAGGAGCCAAGTGCTCGGGGACCTGAAGAGCACCGGGAAACTTGTAACCCCTAGTTAACCCTACAGGTGCCTCGTTTAGCTGTGATTTCCTGTCTCCTCTTGGCTCAGTACCTGGCAGGGGTGGGGAGCCTGACGTGGGATATCAAAGGGTCGGGGGAACAACTGGCACAAGGCACAGCCTCCGGGCAGCTCTGGGAAGACGCGGCTCCCAGCTGAGGGAGGACCGCCTGAGGGAGCTTTGGGAGTCCGAGGTTGGGGCCAGATCCGCTGGTCGGCGTCACTTCACCCCTGCCAGTGCACACTAGCACCCCTTGGGTTTGTAACTGCCTCCTAGGGCCTCCTGTGCAAACAGTCTGTTTCTCACAGAAGCGACGACCTCGCTCCCTGGCACCCACTGCTGGGAGATGCGCCAGAGGAAAGCAGTTGGGGCATCACGTGCGGGGGAAGGGAGCAAGGGCCCTGATGAGGTCTGTAAGGAGGAGGCATGGGCCTGTAGGGGCTTTAGCTTTCTTGTCCGAAGAGGAGGAAGGCGGGGAGGAAGGGTGGCTGAGGCAGTGTTATCACCTGGGATTTTTGGGGGGTGGAGAGAGAAAGAGAGGAGGGGAGAGGGGGAAGAGAGTGGGGTGTTTGGGTCTCAGCTGCCGGCCACCTTGCCTTCCATATGGATGCGGTTATCTTAGAAGAATCTCCATCCTTAAACCTCCTTTTGTCTTGGGAACTGAAAAGGGCATTGTCAGGCCTGAAAAGGACCTAGACAAAATCCGCACTGTTTGGATCCAGGACTCTGTTTAATCAGTCCCTGGTGACAAAGTAGTGGGTGTTAAGCAGGACAATAGTATCTTTTTAAATCTTGTGGCCTTCAGGAAGACAAAGGGCTTGAATTTTATGGGCTTACAACTTCAATTAGAGCAGTGCCAGTGTGCATGGGAGATTATCAAATTTGTATCATAAAACCCCTTTATAATAAATGATTGCTGAGGAGGGAGCCTGAACATTGTAAGACAGATATTGGGACCTGCCAGGGGGCTTCCCAGTTAGCTCCAGCACAGCAGATGGAAAAGAAAAGGAGGAAAGCCAGAGACTGGTGTTGGGACTGGCCTCTGGTCAGCTGGCCGGGTGCTTAGATCTTCCATACTCTTCCTACATAGGGAGATTTTCTCCAAGAAGGGGGGTAAAGATTGGTAGTTTGTTTTCTACTATTGGTGGTGACAAAGATCACCTGAATATTCTTAGGGAGAAATTGAAAAATCGCTACCTGTCCAATTCCTTGACTTTTCCTAGAGCTCCAGAGAAAGTAGGTCTTGGAGTGTGCCATGGAGAGGGCCTTCTACAGAGGAGGCCCTAAGGATGAGGGGATTTAGACTGTGGAGATAGCCTCTTTCCAGGAGTCTCTTTGGGAAAGTCAAATTCATCCTTGTTCTAAATGATCAGTAGAGGTCTAACCAAGAAGCCACATTCAGCTGCTTGCCAGTGGGGTGGTCAGAGCCACAGCAAGGTGCCCACCCAGGAGCCAGCTTGTGTGCTGGGCAAGAGGAGGGCAGCAGTATCCTGTGACAGTAGCGCCGGCAGCCGTAAGAGATAAACTGTGGCCTACTTCCTTTCTCTCATTTTAGGCTGATAAGGTCCTTCCTTTAAAGAGGAAAAACCCTTAGGGGAAAGTTTAAAAAGCACTCTCATTACCACCAGTCCATTTTAGAGACCAGGCTGTCAGATATTTTGCATTTGTTTTCTTTTGTTTTTTCTTTTCACACCTGTGATAAGCTGGAAAAGATAAATTTCCTTGGTGGTCTAAAGATCAATTCTTATAATTTCTGACAAAAGCTGAACCCAAGGCCTCTCTACCAGCTGCTGTGAGAACAGCTAGGACCTCCCACGCTGGATGAAAGTACTTCAGACCTGTTACCCATCATCAACATCACAAGGCAGATTCACACTCAGCAAACTTTTACGAAACTTAACTGTGTTACAGGCATTTGTAAAGGTACTTTCACAGTTGATCATACAGAAACCTTATACACTATATACATAATACCCCCATTTTATAGATAAAAAACTGAGGCTCAATGGGTCGGGCCAAGTGACTTGCCCAAAGCAGTTATAAACCTCAAGGAATGTTACTGTTGACCTCAGGCTTAACCTATATTTAGTCACCCTACAAGCTGCCCTTGAGAACAGTTATAATCTGGAGATGATGATTACATATATATATATATATCACACAACCCTTATAAGCTTTCTTATGGATAGTCCAGGAGGATAAGAACACACTTAAAAGCCCTCTACACAGCTCAGGGCCACTCACAGAGGTTGGCCATGTATCACAATGGTTGCTAGTATGTACTGATCTTTTCCATGTATTGGGTGATATTCTAAGATGTTTATCTCCTATTAACTCATTCCATTTTCACAACTCCACCGGATACTACTATTCCCAACTATCAAGTGAGAAAATTGAAGGCCAGAAAGGTTAGAAGAAACTTGTCCGGGGTCATACAGCTGGTAATTGACATAGAGAATCTGAACCGAAGCAGTCTAGTTCCAAATCCTACACCTTTGACCATGTGGTGGGAATTATTTCCCCTTTTTTGTGTTATTTCTCCCAGTTAATAGTTCTGGTTACCTTCCTCACAGGTGCTTCTCTGAAGACGTGCTCTTTAGCGTCTCTGTCTCTCTTTCTCTCTTCCCATATCTACTGGAACTTCAGTTTTTGGGACACAGCTTCTGTGTTTCTGCTGTTTGTGAGCATTCTTGTCCAGCGGTCAATGAAACACAGCTCTTGTCTGCAGCTTAGAACATTCTCCTGTGACTATCATTCCACCATTCTTCTTCCAGAAAAACATCTGCTGCTGCCGCCTTGACACCAGTTGTCCACTCAGTGTTCTGCAGAGTCGCTGCTGACTGTGATAAGCTCCCCTAATCTCTTTCCCAGCCCCAGGCCCAGGTCCCTGGGGAGCTTTATGGCTTTGGCTTTCCTAGCCCTCTTCCCAGTCATCTTTTTCCTCCCTAGGTCTCCAGTTTTATCTTTATTATTAAACATCATCCTCTTCTCATTTTCTCTCTCTTCCTCCATTGTAAACATTTTCACTTCATCTCACTTAAGTTTCTTGCAGGCAGAGATTACAATTTTCACTTCAATTTTCTTTCCTCATTGTTCAGAGGATCTTACATCTCAGCACATCTCTTATCTGACCAATTTAGCACTTTAGGATCTTAAATAATGTGCTCCTGATGGGTTAGAAGAAGTTATTTGAGCCCAGGTTAACCTATACTTTCCCTTCTAACAATGGTATTTAGACGTTTATTATTCTCTGGCCTTGTTGACACCATTAATTTGTCTCTACCTTTCTTTGTCTCTGTCCCTGTCTCTCTCTCTCTCTCTCACGTGCACACACACATTCTCTCTCTCTTTCTCTTCCCCCCATGCCCCCCCCCCTTCACTACCTTCAAAACATCTTTTACTTATGAATAAAATGCCCAGGCAATATAGTTGTGGGCTTAGCATGGCTGAACATTTTGTTAAACATGTTTATCTGTTCTGGGTGTATCAGTTAACCAGCCTAAGCAGATTATCTGTAAACATGATTAATAGTCAAGAGAGTTTTCTGAATGCCAAGAAAGTAGTTCCTACCCCAGGGCAAGATGATTTCTGTAACTGTGATTGCATCAATTAGTATTCAAAATCTGCATCAGAAATGGTATCCTGGTCACTCATCATTTTTTCCAAGCCATGCTGTGGGAGAGGGTTTACTAGATGGTACCTTCATTATTTTCAGAATTTCAATTCTGTGCCTGTTTGTTTCCCCCCACCCCCTGCCATAACTAAAGGTGTATGGCATTTCCCCTTCTCCTTTGTACCCACCACTCTTGTTACACAGTCTGTAAGTCCACCAAAGAATTGAACAGTATTCTCTGGATACTGAGCCATAGAGTGGTGACTTAACTTTAGAGAGAAACCAGAAAGAATTGCTTAAACAGTCGAGTTCTCCTTCCACCTCATATTTTTTCCATATCTCCCTCAAATTCTCAAGCACAGAGATTATTATTTGTTTTCCAACCATGTCTACTGGAGAGTTTTTTTATTTATCCAGGAAAACAACATTATCACATATTAGGGATAGAGATCATTTCTCTTCAATAACCTGCCCTATGGACCAATAAAAATTTTCTAGGTCTTTACTGAGGTCATGTAATTTCAAAAGCTGCTATAATTTCACAGAGCTTCTCTGAGTAGGGTGCTATGGAAGAAACCTTTGAGGGGACTTTGGTCATGCTTTATTTCCTCCTGTATACTGACTGGGTGGTCCTTTATGAGTCAACAGGTTTTCAGATGCTTTTCCCTAGCTAAAAGCTCTGAATTGGATGGGCCCTTTTATTTACTCCCAATACCAACTGCATTCTCTCTGTCTCTTTTCCTAGGGACTGGAAAGGCTATTTGGCAGAATTCACCAGGAAGAGAATAGAGTGTGTTTGCAAATTAAAGTAGAGACAAAAGGTCCAGAAAAAAATTCATGAAACATGTCCTTGAATCTCTCACCTGAGATATCTTTCTCCTGATATATCTTACTACTCCAGCTTTCTGAAGGATTGTGTATTAAGTAGCTATTCTTCCAACCCTAAAGAAGTTATCAGCTGTGGTTTAAATGATCCCTTGGTAGGTAAATTCTCAACTAGAGGCAACCCCAATTCATCATAACATGTCAGGGTCAGTGGCAATCAGATAAGCATCAGTACAATGGCAAGAATGCATTTTTACAACAAAATTGAAATGCAGAGTAAGAAACCCAAATTATCAGGAAAAGACAAACCTGGTATGGTAAGTAAAGAAAGAACTGCTTTTCCGGGACACTGTTTTTACTGCCTCATCACACTGATAGATTCAGTCATCTATCTGACCAAGTGTTAAGTTGTGCTCCTGATTCACTGAGAGAATGTTTCATATTTAACTCAAGTTAAAATGTGGAGAAAGGGAAGGGTTTTCTTATTTCTCATATTTGTGGATGGAACATTATCTTCAGTATGGCCAGTCATTTCAACAATTTGGGGCTGCTAACAAAATAAAATGGATCCTCCAGAATTTTGATGTTCAGGAGACATTACAAGAATCCTCCCTCTCCTCACTGAACTTGTCGCTGATTAAGACAAAAGTGAATATATATTTAAATACTGCAGATATGCACAACAGGAGGTCCTAATTCCACAATTGCATTTTAATTATGTAAGTATATGATGCATGAATGTACTACCCACATAAGTTGATACAAAACAGATTTTGGAAATGTTGGGTTCTTTTAATAAGAAAGAAAAATCCTGATTTATATTCCCATTTATCAAACCGATATCCGATGGATATTTTCTTTGTAAGATAATATGGAGAGCACAGAAATGTGTAAATAAGCTATGCTCTTAAGTTTATCTGTTTTCATAATGACATTTGCTCTCTCATTAATAGAATAGTAGTGTAATGAATAGGAGATCCAGGTAAACCATTAAAACATAAGGGGGGATATCTCATTAGTACCGTTGTAAACTATAACCACAAAGAGAAGTGCCTGAGACCATATTAACTTGGTGGAAAGAACAATTCCCTCTTTATCCTTGCCTCCTCTTCTCTGCAGCCTCTGATTGTTCCCCTCTACCAAGAATCATGCATTGGAAACCACAACCATTTCTGCCATTAACAAGGTTAAAACTAGGCTATGGAGGTCATAAGGATATAGACGGAAGGAACTGGCTGCTTGTTTCTTACTTGGCAGGTATGAGTTTTGGCAGGGCTATGAGGTTTCCAGGGAAGTTCTACCTCACCAACTCTGGTAAATCATGGACATCTGAAACCACCACTACCTAAAGCTTGTGTCAATTAAGCCTTAGAACATACGAGAATGATTCCTTCTAAACTGATTTGTTTAGTTGCCTTCAATGCTTCTGAAAAGGCACCATTGCAGTTTGTGTAGAATTAACTTTCTCCCACCATTGCCACCATATGATATCTTAGCCAACTGATTGGCAGCTACAAAGGAGGACCTAGAACTCTAACTTGTTAGCAATTAATGATGTTGTGGAGCCACAGGCAGATAAGTAAATTTTCTGATCTTACTCACTCAGACTTGATAGAGGGCAAGAAAGCAATTTCTGTGAAGATAGGATCATAGCTCATTGTTTGCATAGCAAAGGAAGCAAGAAACAAAGTGCAAAGGCAACCTACAGAATGGAAGAAAATATTTGCACACTCTGTATGTGATAAGGGATTAATATCCCAAATATATAAATAGCTCACACATTGCTAAATAGCTAAAATATTATACCCTCAATAGCTAAAATAAATAAATAACCCAATTAAAAATGAGCAAAGCCATTTGTGTCCTTTGTAGAGACATGGATGAATCTAGAAACCATCATTCTCAGCAAACTGACATAAGAACAGAAAACCAAACACCATATGTTTTTACCCATAGGCGGGTGATGAACAATGAGAACACTTGGGCACAGGGAAGGGAACAACACTCACTGGGCTAGGTAGGGGGTGGAGAAGAGGGGAGAGGAAGGACAGCGGGGGAGTGGGAGGACGGGGAAGGATAACATTGGGAGAAATACCTGATGTAGGCAAGGGGGGGATGTGGAATGTATGTACCTATGCAACAATCCTGCAGGATACAGGATATGCACATATACCCCAGAGCACAAAGTACAAAACAAAACAAAAAAATGGGCAAAGCAGACTAATAAAGAAGAAAAGAGAGAAGACTTAAATACAATAAAAAATGATAAAGGGGATATCACTACCAATCCCACATAAATACAAGCTACCATCAGAGAATACTATAAACACCTCATGCAAATAAACTAGAAAATCTAGAAAAAATGGATAAATTCCTGAACACATACACCCTCCCAAGACTAAACCAGGAAGAAGTCGAATCCCTGAATAGACCAATAACAAGATCTGAAATCGAGGTAGTAATTAATAGCCTACCAACCAAAAAAAGACAAGGACCAGATGGATTCACAGCCAAATTCTACCAGAGGTATAAAGAGGAGCTGGTACTGTTCACTCTGACACCATTCCAAACAATAGAAAAAGAGGGAATCCTTCCTAACTCATTTTATGAGGCCAGCATCATCCTGATGCCAAAACCTGGCAGAGACAAAACAAAAAAAGAAAATTTCAGGCCAATAACCTGATGAACCATCTATGCAAAAATCTTCAATAAAATACTGGCAAACCGAATCCAGCAGCACATCCAAAAGTTTATCCACCATGATCAAGTTGGCTGGATGAAGGCTGGTTCAACATATGCAAATCAATAACTCCATCACATAAACAAAACCAATGACAAAAACCACATAATGATCTCAATAGATGCAGAAAAGACCTTAGACAAAATTCAGCAGCCCTTCATGCTAAAAACTCTCAATAACCTAGGTATTGATGGGATGTATCTCAAAATAATAACAGCTATTTACGACAAACCCACAGCCAATATCATACTGAATGGGCAAAAACTGGAAGCATTCTCTTTGAAAACTGCACAAGATAAGGATGCCCTCTCTCACCATTCCTATTCAACATAGTATTGGAAGTTCTGGCCAGGGCAATCAGGCAAGAGAAAGAAATAAAGGGTATCCAATTAAGAAAAGAGGAAGTCAAATTGTCTCTGTTTGCAGATGACATGATTGTATATTTAGAAAACACCATCGTCTCAGCCCAAAATCTCCTTAAGCTGAGAAGCAACTTCAGCAAAGTCCCAGGATAAAAAATCACAAGCGTTCCTATACACCAATAACAGACAAACAGAGAGCCAAATCATAAGTGAACTCCCATTCACAATTGCTACAAAGAGAATAAAATACCTATAAATACAGCTCACAAGGGATGTGAAGGACCTCTTCAAGGAGAACCACAAACCACTGCTCAAGGAAATGAGAGGATAAAAACAAATGGAAAAACATTGCATGCTCATGGATAGGAAGAATCAATATCGTGAAAAAGCCCATACTCCCCAAAGTAATTTATAGATTCAATGCTATCCCCATCAAGCTATCATTGACTTTCTTCACAGAACTGGAGAAAAAATAAATTTCATATGGAACCAAAACAGAGCCCATATAGCCAAGACAATCCTAAGCGAAAAGAACAAAGCTGGAGACATCACACTACCTGACTTCAAACTATACTGCAAGGCTACAGTAGCAAAAAAAAAATAAAAAAAAAAAAAATAAAGCATGGTAGTGGTACCAAAACAGAGATATAGTCCAATGGAACAGAACAGAGGCCTCAGAAGTAACACCACACATCTACAACCATCTGATCTTTGACAGACCTCACAAAAAGCAATGGGGAAAGGATTCCCTATTTAATAAATGGTGTTGGGAAAACTGGCTAGCCATATGGAAAAAAATGAAATTTACACCTTATACAAAAATTAACTCAAGATGGATTAAAGACTCAAATGTAAGACCTAAAACCAGAAAAACCCTAGAAGAAAATCTAGGCAATACCATTCATGACATAGGCATGAACAGAGACTTAGTGACTTAACACACCAAAGCAATGGCAACAAAAGCCAAAATAGATGAGTGGGATCTAATTAAACTAAAGAGCTTCTGCACAGCAAAAGAAACTATCACCAAACCTAGAGAATGGGAGAAAATTTTTGCAATCTATCCATCTGACAGGGGCTAATATCCAGAATCTACAAAGAACTTAAACAAATTTACAACAGCAACAAAAAAAACAAACAACCCCATCAAAAAGTGGGCAAAGGATATGAACAGACACTTCTCAAGACATTTATGCAGCCAACAAACATATGAAGAAAAGCTCATCACTGGTCATTGGAGAAATGCAAATCAAAACCACAATGAGATACCATCTCATGCCAATTAGAATGGCTATCATTAAAAAGTCAGAAAACAATAGTTGCTAGAGAGGATGTGGAGAAATAGGAACGGTTTTACACTATTGGTGGGAGTTTAAATTAGGTCAACCATTGTGGAAGACAGCATGGCGATCCCTCAAGGATCTAGAACTAGAAATATCATTTAACTCAGCAATTTCATTACTATCATTGGGTATATATCCAAAGGATTATAAATCATTCTATTATAAGGACACATGCACAAGTATGTTTATTGTGGCACTGTTCACAATAGCAAAGACTTGAAATCCACCCAATTGCCCAGCAATGATAGACTGGATAAAGAAAATGTGGCACATATACACTGTGGAATACTATGCAGCTTTAAAAAAGAATGAGTTCACATCCTTTGCAGGGACATGGATGAAGCTGGAAACCATCATTCTCAGCAAACTAACACAAGAACAGAAAACCAAACAGCGCATGGTCTCATAAGTGGGAGTGCAACAATGAGAACACATGGATACAGGGAGGGGAACATCACACACCTGGGCCTGTTGAGGGATAGCATTGAGAGAAATACCTAATGTAGATGACAGGTTGATGGGTGAAGCAAACCACCATGGCACATGTGTACATTTGTAACAAACCTGCACGTTCTGCACATATATCCCAGAACTTAAAGTATAACAACAACAACAAAAAATGGACAAAGAACCTGAATAGATATTTCTCAAAAAAAGGATATACAGATGGCCAAAAGGTATATGGAAAGGTGCTCATCATCAATGATCATCAGAGAAATTCAAATAAAAACCGCAATGAGGGCCGGGCGCGGTGGCTCAAGCCTGTAATCCCAGCACTTTGGGAGGCCGAGGCGGGTGGATCACAAGGTCAAGAGATCAAGACCATCCTGGTCAACATGGTGAAACCCCGTTTCTACTAAAAACTACAAAAAATTAGCTGGGCATGGTGGCATGTGCCTGTAATCCCAGCGACTCAGGAGGCTGAGGCAGGAGAATTGCCTGAACCCAGGAGGCGGAGGTTGCGGTGAGCCCAGATCGCACCATTGCACTCCAGCCTGGGTAACAAGAGCGAAACTCCGTCTCAAAAAAAAAAAAAAAAAAACCGCAATGAGACATCACCTTATGCCTATTAGGATGGCTGTTAGCAAAAAGTCAAGCAATAAGTGTAGTCTAAGGTGAAAAGAAACAGAATCTTTGTGCACTCTTGATGGAAATGTAAATTGCTGCAGCCATTAAGAACAGTGTGCAGGTGCCTCAAAAAATTAAAAATAGAACTACCATATGATCAGCAATCCCACTTCTGGGTATACATCCAAAGGAAATGAAATCAGTATCTTGAAAAGATATCTGTACCTTCATGTTCATTGCATTGTTATTCATAATAGCTAAGAGGTGGCAACAACCTATGAATGGATAAAGAAAATGTAATATTTGTAATGGAATATTATTCCACCACAAAAGAAGGAAATTCTGCCATGTAGGACAACATGGATGAAACTGGATAACATTATGCTAAGTGAAATACTGCAGACAGAGAAAGACAAATACTGTATAACCTCACTTATACGTGGAATCTAAAAATGTCTCAAACTCATAGAAACAGAGTAGAAGGGCAAAGGTGGGGAAGATGGGAAATTTTTATAAAAAGCTACAAACTTTCAGTTATAAGATGAACAAGTTCTAAGGTACAGGCTGGGTTGTCATGGGTATGTAAATTAATTTGACTGTGGTAATCATTATACAGTGTACCCATGTCAAATCATCACATTGTACACCTTGGATATACAATCTATGTTTGTCAATTAAGTGAAAAAAAAGTGGTTCATCATTTCATATTTTTTAAAGAAGGCCAAAATGTCTACCAAAAAATTCAAATTAACTCTCTTAATCATTCAGCTGACCCTTAACCTTATTAACACGGCTATCTATGGCTGTTCTATCTAGTTCATACTTTTTCATAACCTCATGGCTCTTGTTTAAGACTTTCCTTCATCCTGTTTCTAGGAGGTCCTCACCAAGACCTCCTCAATTCCCATGCTGATGCCTTTGCAACTCTCAGGTCATCTCAGGGAAGTCTACTGTGCTTTCATCATCCAGTCGTTACACTTTTCCCCTGGACTATACGTTTTGCCTGAAAGTGTTCTCTTCTATAAGTCACCAGACTCTTTTCTTCAAGTGGTTTCAATTTCAGAACTTCTACTTTGTCCATAAAGCTTTCCCTAACTAATTGAAAAAAAAATAAAGAATTCCAGTTGGTCTATCCTGTTTAAAGCTGCAACTAAATTCAAAACTCTATCACTCCAAAGGCAATGTGATAGAGTGGATAGAGCATGGACTTGAGTATTAATTAAGCCTTTATTGTGAAAGAAAAAAATTAATGTTGGATATCACACTGATTGTGTGCAATTACTTTTAGTCTCAGTGTCTTTGAACTTCATCTAGAGATAATGTCATCTACCACATATGGTTAATACACATATTAAAGGCATGTATATCTGATACTTGGTGCTAAATAAATGTAGTCCCTATTCCATTCTACAGAATGCATGTCTTTTACATATATCCAATATAATATTCAATTTGTTTACTTGATTACAGAGTCAGCCTGGAATAGGTTTCGCAGAACTATACAACTCTAACATAGCAGTAGTTTAACTACAAAGGTTTGTTTCTTATTTATGTTACATGTCCCTGCAGCCTTGCTCCATTTAGTTTTTTTTCTAGGACCTAAACAGAAGGAGCAATCCCTTATATAGGACATTGCAGTCTTAAGACAGAAAGGAAAGAGATCACCGTAGAACCACGAGATGGCTGTTAAAGTTTTTGATTGAAAAGGGCTTGTATCACTTCTCACATTTCATTGGCTAAAGCAAAGCCACATGATCAAACTAGAGATCACATGATAGGGAGGGGCATTACAGATAAGATTTTGAATAATAATATACTTTATGCCATTTGTATTTTTCTTAAATGTTTAATTTATAGCCAAATATTATGCATGCATACAATGTTAATTATCTTCTAAACTTCCAGAAGAAGAACTATGGCAATGTGGTATTTTATACCATAAAGCATATACTACATGCATGATATACTTTACACTATAGACTCCAGAAGAACTCAGGAACTATGTCTTTTCCCATTACTCTGAGCAACATCTATGCCACAGGCTGTTCGTGACATTTGGGAGAGTGTTCATCACGCAATTTTACAAGCAGGTTGAATGGCTCCAGAACACAGTCTTCAGGAATGAGGAAAGGCATTGTGTTTACCTGCTCAATTTGAGGGCTGTTCCTGTGGAGACTATTCTATCATGACACATCTGTAGGATGATAAAAACCACTGCAAGGATACAATTGCATTCTCATTTGTTTTATTACTTAATCTAGGCAGTTGACATATTATGATATGGGTATCAGAATGATGCAAGGACAAACAATAGTAATTCAAAATGAAAGCAAATAAATTTGTTAGTCTAGCTTCCAGATAAAGCACAGAATTGCCTGGTGTATTACCTGACAGATAAACACACAACCACACAAAACCTGTTTTTAATTTAGGCCCACAATTTTTCTAACAAATTCTCATTTGATGAGTATTTATGTAATTTTATTTTATATAATATAATTTTATTGTTACATAAAACACTGAAATGAACATTCTTATAGGTGTTGAGTATCTGCATCAATATTTCTGAAGGATAAATCTCTAAATGTGGATTGTTGGCTGAAGTGGTGTACACATCTTTAAGGCTTCAATTCCAAACCACTGGTCCTTCCATCTTTCACTATCTCCCAATCCTTTGATGCTCTCACTACCCACCTTACTCAACTTAAGTTTCACAACAAATCATTATTGCTCCCTTGCACATACCCTCAACCCCCATATTCCCTCAATTTATTGTACCTGTGACAAAACTATAACTCTTGCTAAGTCCAACTCTCATCTACTCTGTACCTTCACTCAGCTACTCTCCAATGCCCCTCTCTGACATGTCTATTAAGCTTGATCATGTGGCTTTGCTTTAGCCAATGAAATGTGAGAAGTGAGACACACGCTTTTCATTCAGAAGCTTTAACAGCGATCCCGTCTGCCAGGATCTCTTTTCTCTCTGCCACAAGATGGAAATGTCCTATATAGGGAATTGTTCCTTCTCTTTGGGTCCCAAAATGAAATGTCTAATAAGTAAACATTTACCTGTGAAAGAAACTTCCAAACTATTTTCCAAATTGGCTGTACCATTTTGCACCTGCAGCCAGGCAGCTGGAGAAAAACACGACCATATTGACTAGTCTCACGTTGAAGTTATGACCACCAACTTTAAATGAGTCCTTAATGTTGGCAGGTCATCATTCTAGCTGTTTTCAGACCATTCATTCTCTCACTATTCTCCTTGGCTATTTCGCACCATTTTATTTCTTCTCAACTGCCTCCTCTTCCATCCTTACATGCAGGTTTCTACCTCACTGAGAAAACTGAAGCAACCAGAAGAGAGAACACTCAAGGCTCCTACCACATTACTGCCTTCGTGGCAAGTTCCATTACACACTGTCTTCCCAACTATTACTGTAGATGAGCAGTCCCTGCTCCTATCTACTCCAAGGATATCACTCTAGCGACCCTGCTCTCATGCTTCTTTATTATCATTTTTCCTCTACTACATCATTCCTATCAGCATACAAACATGCTGCCTGCCATCCCCCATCTTAAAGATAAAAGTATTTTCTGTTGACCCTTCTTCTTTTGCCAACTATCATTAGCAAAACTCTTTTTTTTTCAAGCAGCAGATATTAAATATATTTTCTTTTTTTCCCATTTATTTATTTTATTGCATTTTAGGTTTTGGGGTACATGTGAAGAACATGCAAAATTGTTGCATAGGTACACACGTGGCAGTGTGATTTGCTGCCTTCCTCTTTAAATTATTTTGTCTGTACTCAGTCTTCGATTTCTCCCTTCCATTCTTTCTTGATTTAGTCATCATTGAGGTAGAGTTTGCACATAATAAAATTCAGCAATTTGATACATTTTGCAAATGTAAATAGTCACAAAATGACCACCACGATTAAGATAAAAACACTGACATCACCCGGAAAACTTCCCACATGCCGTTTGTAGTCAGTTTTCTCTCCAAATCCCCAGCCTCTGATGACCACTGATCTGCTTTCCATAGCTATAGTTCTGCCCTTTCTATAGTTTTATAAAAATGGAATCATAAAGTATGTAGCCTTTTTGTTAGACTTTTTTCACTTAGCATAATACTTTGTGATTCATTCTTGTGGTTCTTTACTTCTTGTAATTGCTGAATATTATTTTACTATATTGCCAGTACCATGATTTATTTATTTATTCACCAGTTGATGAGTATTTGAACTGTTATCAGTTTGGGGCTATCATGAGTAAAGTTGCTATGAACATTCATAAGCAAGTCTTTGTGTGTATATATATGTCTTCATTTCCCTTGGGTAAATATTAATAAATGCAATTGCCAGTTTATATAATAAGGTATACATTTAACTGTAAAAGAAACTCCCAAACTCTGTTCCAAATTGTTTGTATCATTCTGCAATTTCAATGATGACTAGAGTGTTCTAGTTATTCCTTGTCTTCAACAATACTGGAATTATCAGTCTTTTAAAGTTTTAGTGGTGTTAGCTGTAGTGGTATCATGTGATGCTTTTGATTTGCATTAATCTAATGACTAATAATGTTGAGCATATTTTCATGTGGTTATTTGTCATCATATATATTCTTTGGTGAAAGAATATTGGTGAAAGAATATTTGCCTCTTCAAATCCTTTGCCCATTGAAAAAACAAACAGGTTGTTTTTTTTTTAATTGAGTTATGAGTACTTTATGTATTCTGGATAGAAATTCTCTATCAGACGTGAGTTTTGCAAATATTTTTCTCTCAGTCAGTGACTTGTATTTGATGAAATCTAATTTATTGATAATTTATCTCCTTGATTTAAGCTTATTATGCTTTGAGAAATATTTATGAACCTAAGATCATGAAGATATTTTTCTAGAAGCTTTATACTTTTACCTCATATGTTTAAGTCCATGATCCATTTAAAGTTAAATTTTGCTGGGAGGTAAGGGTTCATTTTTTAAATCCAGATATCTAGTTGCCTTACCAGTATAAACATTTCCTCATATTTTGCATTCCCAACTGTAACCATAGATAAATGATCCCAGTCCATTATCAAAGATTGTCCTTTCCTTTCGAACTATCTTGGTACCTTTGCTAAACATCAACTGATTATCTATGTAGGTCTATTACTGGACCCTCCATTCTGTTCTTTTGATCTATATTTCTGCTGTCCCTCCCCTAGCCCCCAACCCCCAACCTACCCCTGTTTGGAAGTCTTTTTTGGGAGATAATGTAGCTACTCTGACTTTTTTTCATCAGTGTTTTGCATGTTATATATTTTTCGTCCTTTTTACTTTACTCTATGTGCTTTTACATAGATTAATATGTTAAAATCAATTTTAAGTGAATTTCTTGTATACAACGTATAATTGGGTTAGCATATATTTTATTTAATATCATCATCTCTGCCTCGGAATTGGAATGATTAGGACATTTACATTGGTGTAATTGGCGTATGGTTGGGTTTAACTCTACCATCTTGCTGTTTGCTTTCTATTTGTCCCATCTGTTTACTTTTCCTTTTGTACTCCTTCCTTTGGATTAAATAAGGATTTTTTTTAATGATCTGTTTTTATCTCCACTATTTATTTTTACTTTTTCCAACTCTATTGCAGTGTAATTGACAAATACAATTGTATATGTTTAAGGTATACAACATGATGATTTCTTTTACACGTATATTGTGAGATGATTATCACAACCAACTTAATACAGGTATCACTCCACATAGCTAAGTTTTTTGTGTGTGTTGAGAACACTTAAGATCTACTGTCTTAGCAACTTTCAATTAATCAATACAGTGTTATTAACCACAGTCACCGTGCTCTATGTTGGATCTCTGAACTTATTCATCTTGTAGCTGAAAGTTGTACCCTTTGACCGATATTTCCCCATTTCCTTTACCCTCAACCCCTGACAACTATAATTCTTCTCTGATTTTATGAATGTGACTTTTTTAGATTCCATATATAAGTGAGATTATAAAGTATTTGTCTTTCTCTATCTGGCTTATTTCACTTAGCATAATGACCTCCAGTTTCATTTACGTTGCATATGGCAGGATTTCCTTCATTTTTATGGCTGAATTAACATTCCATTCTCTCTATATAACATATTGTTTATCCATTCACCCATGAATGGACATTTAGGGTGTTTATATATCTTGACTATTTAAAATAATGCTGCAGTGAACACAAGGGTGCAGATATTTCTTCAAAATACTGCTTCATTTCCTTCAGATATACATCCAGAATGGGATTGCTAGGTCATGTGCTAGTTCTATTTTTAATTTTTTTAGAAATCTTCATACTGTTTTCCATAATGACTGTACTAATTTGCATGCCAACCAACAGTGCACAAGCGTTCTCTTTTCTCCATATCCTCTCCAGCACTTGTTAGTTTTCATCTTTTTGATAATAGCTATCCTAACAGGTATGAGGTAATATCTCATGTGATTTATTTTTTAAGATAGAGATTTGCTTTGTCATCTAGGCTGGAGTGCAGTGGCATAATCATAGCTCAATGCAGCCTTAAATTCCGGGACTCAACTGATCTTCCCACCTCAACCTCCTGAGTAGCTAGAATACAGGTACATGCCATGATGCCTAGCTAATTTTAAAATCTTTTGTAGAGATGAGGCACTATGTCACCCAGGCTAGTCTCAAACTCCTGGCCTCAAGTGATCCTCCTGCCTTGGCTTTCCAAAGTGCTGGGATTATAGGTATGAGCCACCATGTTCAGGCCCTCACTGTGATTTTGATTTGCATTTCCCTAATGATTTTATCTCCACTTTTGGTTTATTAGCAGTACTTTTGTTTTTCAAAAAATTAATAGTTGTTCTAGGGTTTACAGTATACATCTTTAACTTATCACAGTCTACTTTCAAAATATATTATACCGTTTCATGTATAGTTTAAGAACCTTACAATGGCATCCTTCAAAATCCCCCTCATTCCTTTGTGCTATTGTTCTCAGACATTTTGTTTCTATGTATGCTATAAACCCTATAATACAGAGCTGTTAGTTTTGCTTATAGTCAACTATCTTTTAAAGAAAAATTCTAAATCAGAAAAAAACTTTTACATGTATTCACATATTTACCATTTCTGGCACTGATTTCTTTGTGTAGATCCAGGAATCCTTTATATCTTGTTGTATAGGGCTACTGGCAATTAACTTTCTCAGCTTTTGTTATCATTGTTTTTTTTTTAAAAAATGTGGAAGGAACACAACATAAGATCTACCCTCTTAACAAAGTTTTAAGTGTACAATACAGTATCATTAACTATAGGTACAATGTTGGACAATAGATCTCTAGAACTTAATCATCTTACAGACCTGAAATTTTACATTTGTAGAATAGCAACTCCTCCCTCCTTGTTGGTCTTAAAGTGGTTTTATTTCACCTTGAAACATTAGATTCTCACAGGAGCATGAATCCCATTGTGAACTATGCATGCGAGAGATCTAGGTTGTGTGCTCCTTATGAGAATAGAATGTTTGATGATCTGTCAGTCACTGTCTCCCATCACCCCCAGATGGGATCATCTAGTTGCAGATAACAAGCTCAGGGTTCCCATTGGTTCTACATTATGGTGAGTTGTATAATTATTTCATTATATACTACAATGTAATAATAATAGAAATAAAGTGCACAATAAATGTAATGTGCCTGAATCATAGTGAAACCACCACTACCACCCACCCCGCCCCCGCCCCCAAGTCCATGGAAATATTATCTTCCACAAAACTGGTCCCTGGTGTCAAAAAGGTTGGGGGCTGCTAAAGTAGATTACTAAGGAAGGTCAGGCAAGGGTTTGTGCATGTTAGATAGTTGGATGAGAAAACCAGTTGGTAAAGTTCTTTTCAAATCTAAGATGCTGCGATGCTATTATTTAATCGTGTGTGTTTGTGTGTGTGTTTGTAGAGGGCACAGTGTGTGGAAGGTGCCAGCTGCAGCTGTTTATTACTCCAAGAATGGCTTCTCTTCTCTGTGCTGCAGCTTTCCACACCACAAACTCCACTAACACAGCAACTGTAGCTGCAAGGAGGGTTTCGTAGCCTGCCCTGACGTTTTTGTTGCTGACATTGTTTAGTGTGGGCTGGAGGTGTGGTGAAGGGGAAAGGAGAAGTGTTGTGGCTGGGAGCACCCTCCGGACAAGAAACACAGATCCTACCTGGAAAGGTCTAAGATTCTCTCATCTGTCCTCCTATGGCGTATTAAGCACCACAGCTGCAGGAAATCAGAATTGTACTGTTTATTTGCTGCTTGTTTTCTTGCAGTCTACTCTGTGTCTCCAGTTTTATTTCCTATTATTATACGTTTTTCCGGCCTACTCCCTGAGCCTTTAGGACTTAAATTTCTCTCTGGCCCTTGGCCTGTACTATGATATGAATTTTCATATTTGTTTTTCTCTGTACATGTGTTAGCAAAATTGAAATTTTGAATAAAAGTGTTGCCAAATGATAAAATGTATGGTTGTCATACATTTATCTATAAGTCCTTTCCTTTATTAAAAAAACTGAATTCTTAATTATTGTAGAAAATCGGAAGCATAAAAACAGTCAAACAACCAGTCGTTTGAAAAGCTAAGGGAAAGCCAAGTGTGTTTTGCTGGTGGCAAAATGGAAGTTGTACTGATTCTGGAATAAGAAAACACGGGTTCAAACAGAGGTTCTGCAGTTGCCCAGCTTCGTGGCCTTCAACATGTCAGTAAAACTGAGGCAAAAGTTAAACGCCTCAAAAGCCTTACTCTGAAAAGCCATGCATACAGGAGGGCCTACACAAAGTAGCCACCCAATACAGGTTAAGAGATGTGCACTGAATAATCAGAAGAGGGAGAATTAGTTTTTAACATGCCCAAACATTTTCTCTCCATTCTGACCCCACTTCATGACAGATAGCAAATCTTAAAAAGAAAAAAAAAAAAAAAGAAAGAAAGGGGAAAAAGAATATATTGCTCTGATATTGCTTTAAGGCCTTTAGAATTGTGTATGCTTTACATTGAAAGATCGAACCATTTTTATAAAAACTCATTCCCTCCATGCACTGTGCCTCCACCCCTAGAGGGCAGCATGCCCTCAAAGAAATTCACCCAGGGCCCAATTAGAATCCATCTAAATAGCCAATTACCTTCAATTGAATTATTTCTCATCGACCTTAAAAATAACCCTTGAAACTCATTAGGCACACTATCCAGAATTTAAGGGAGTGTTACCTGCACTTTCTAATGACTCCCTCAGAAGTATGTTTTATTGAAAGCATTAAATAAATAAAGTGCCCAGGAAGTTAAGAAACCTAGTGACCAGACATCACCTTTGTGGAAGGACCTCTTCTCAGAGGAAGCCCTTGCTGGTTTCCTAGATGAGGCTGCTCCTTCGAAAATGATTTCCTGCCATAACCTCTCTTCTTCCGACTCTCTTCAGAGCTCAGAGTGACAAGGTGAGAGCTAGAGGTCCTTGCTCATTCATTTCTGGCAGGTTAGGTTAAGGGCGCTCAAGGCACTTGAGCCTGGGCTTTTAACGACGTTCTTTTGTTTCTAGAATTAGCTTTCACTTTCCCTTACTAACACATTCGTCACTGCCTCAGACATAATGGAGAAAACACAAGCCTCACCCACTTCCAGACCCCAAATGCTCCCAATGATATGATGAAGCCCACTGCACACGTTTCCCAGGCTCTCCAGCCCAGCGCCTCTCAAGCTTTTTGGGTGCATAGCACTGGTGTTTTACACCCAAGTTTCCATGCTGCCTCCTCAGGGTCTTTCTGTCTTCAGGAACTCTGAGTGGCAATCCAGGCCCAGCTGCTAATCAGAGTCAAGTGGTTCTAATATGCAAAATCAAAGAGGATGCCAGCTGCCTTCACCCAAGTTCTAGAGAGGCAGATAGGGATTACCAGTCACTTTGATGCCACAATCATCTTGGAGAAAAGATTACACAATTTCTTCTATTCATAGAGGCACATCAGTGAGGTTTCTATACTCATTCTGGTTTGACTTTTGGATTTTTGGTGACTATCTTTTTCTCCAAAAATAATGGGGTTTGGGTGGATAAAACAGTTTTCGTCTATGTATGGGATGTTGTCAAAACAGGACACTAGAGTTGTTTTTGTTTTAATGAAAAATAACCCTTCCAATATTGAAAGGCAGTATCCATTAATTCAATCGAAGATTACTTCATAAGCAAATATGTTTGAAAAAATTAGCAAGTAAATGCATAAATAAATTACCTACATTGAAAGCTGACACTGGCAGATATGATAACATGTTTCCTGTTAACTAGTTTACATTTCTTTTGAAGTGAATTTCTGGCTGACAGTGTTCATGTCACAGATGGTATCCTCACCTGCTTCATTAAGGCCTGTTTAGAATACAGTTCTAATGTAGATTTTATTCCATGTAAAGCCACCTAGAGATAATTTTAAATGATCATATCGACTAACAAACACGTAATCAAGAAGCTCTTAAAATTTTATTAAAATTCAGGTCTTTCACCATTAGGAAACCTACTTCATTAACATATTAATAGATAATGTTTCTGCTCATAATTAGCGTATATTTTCTTTGCACCATTGTAGTTGAAAGAATTCAGGTGGGGTTTGATAGAAAAGTTTTTTGTTTTTTTTTTTAATTTCTGCCACCAAAGCACCTGGGAGAACAACTGAAGCTCCTGACCACCATTTCCATTTTAATCATCTGCTCCCTCCCTCCCACAGAGTTTTTCTCCTTAAGCTCAGTTTTATTTATTTCCCCCATATTCAGCCCTCTGTGAATTATAAACATGCTATAATTGCAGTTAGCATTCATCCTTCAGTAAGTGGGCCAAATCCTTGCTCACCTGCATGTAGTCTCCATGCAAGTAGGCTACATGCAAGTGAGCAAGGGTTTGGCCCACTTACTGAAGGATGAATGCTAACTGCAAGAGAAACTTCAGATGTAAAAATATTTTCATCCAGAGGTTGAGATAAGCTGGAATCTGAAAACTGAAAAGAAGCTCATCTTTTTCTTTAAAATAATTAAAAATCCTACTTGTTTTACGAGAATATGTAGAACATAGAATATTGTCCGTGTCATGTTCTTATGAAAAGAGTGATGTCCATTTCAATGAATGTCTCATAGAGAAGAATAATTGAGGGATCTGCCTAGGGAGACTTTTGTTTTTGTTTTTGAAATGACCGAAAATTAGCCGGGCATGGTGGCGTGCACCTGTAGTCCCAGCTACTTGGGAGGCTGAGGCAGGGGAATCGCTTGAACTGGGCAGCGGAGGTTGCAGTGAATTGAGATTGCACCATTATACTCCAGCTTGGCAACAGAACAAGACTTGATCTCAAAAATAAATAAACAAATAAGAAATGACCACAAAATTAGAGTAAGTCTATAACTGAGGTCTTTGGAATAAAGTCACAGTGTTATTTTGAAATATTCTCACTGCAGTGATATACTACTCGTAACTTATTAGCAATAAGGAATGGAATTAGTACTATCCCTTAAGATGAAAATCTCAAATAAAAGGAAAAAATATATACTAAAAATAGAAATTGTCTTCTAATATGGTCTAAACAACCAGCCAATTTCATTTACCATGACATTTTGAAGCAACACCATTCTGTGACTTTAGAGCTCATCTTGACATGAGGCACAAGCCTCCTACATATTTTAGCATATTGGAACCTTTTGGATGGGTCAGAGACTAGTTTTACTTACAAGGAGTACACACAATAGCCCTGCTACACTGTGGGTATGGGTTCAAGTGCCTGAGGTCTTAGAGAACATCTAATTGCCCACTCATCTTATGCAGGAGCAAATGCAGGCCCAGAGAAGTTCAACAACATTCTCTAGAGTTCTCAGTTTGTTAGGGGTAGAGTTGAGGATGGCATTAAGGCCTTCTGATTTTTTTTTTTTTAGATGGAGTCTTGCTGTGTCACCCAGGCTAGAGTGCAGTGGTACAATCTTGGCTCACTGCAACCTCCGCCTCCCGGGTTCAGCTATTCTCCTGCCTCAGCCTCCCGAGTAACTGGGATTACAGACGCCAACCACCATGCCCAGCTAATTTTTGTAATTTTAGTAGAGACAGGGTTCACTTAACCATATTTCTTTCTTAAAATTTGATTTGCCAGCCCTGATTTTCTTAATAAAAGAATAATTGAAATGATATCTATGAATTATTAAAATAAAGTGATATAACATGCTGGCTGTGAGGGGAGAGGAAGCTGAATATGATCACAGTGAACATTGTCATTGTCCACTCAGGATACCACCTGGATTCAGTTACAGTACAGGAGAACTACTGCCTCTTTGTCCTTTTAACACTGTTCCCAAACTTCTATTTCTACATTTGTGAGTTAATTTAACAGCCCTTAGTATAACATATCCACGTGAACTTTTTGCAGTGGTGGAAATGTTAGATATCCATATTAGCCAATACTGGAGCCACTAGCCCCATGTGGCTATTGAGCATTTAAAATGTGGCTAGGGCAGCTGAGTAAATTTAGATAGCAACATGGGACTAGTGGGTATTGTATTGAACTGCACAAATTTAACATATCTTGTTGGAAGAGCTATTATAAATTCAGATAATGTCAGTGAGCTAGAGACCTCTGGTGGAGGGGACTGTTATCTGCAAGACGCTGAGCACAACTTTTTATTTTTAAGACACAAACATTTCAGGATTGTTCACATATTTTAATACCAGCACCACCACTTAATGTGACATGAAAATTCTCTAGGTAGTAAGAGATGGAATAATAAAGAATACAGAGACTATTATATTGGTTAATATTGGCTGTGATGATATCAACTTTCTGTTATTAGGCTTGTTAACAGGACCCTAGAAGGATAAACTGGTTTAAAACCTTGTATTGTGGTTCTCTGGCACGAGAAATGGAATATCCCAGGACCCCAGGCAGACCAAGAAGCATTCTTCATGATGGGAGATGGTCTCAAGTTGTATCAATTAAGAGGTGATGTAGCTTGGCGGAAGTCTGCACTAAATTCAAGACAATGGCTGTTTGATCATGTTATTAGAAGACAAATGCCAGTGCTGTTTCCACCTCCGCACGGAAACACAACCACACACAGGGGCCTCCACAGAGCTAAGGTAACCTGTTGTTCTTACGGAAGGTTAAAAAGAAAGATTTGAGGCCTTTCCACCCCTCTTAAATTGCGCTCCCTACAATGGAGTTCACCAATGTATTGGGTTTCTTTCTGGCCCTACTGCTCTCCACATTGCTTGTTATTCTCTCAAGGAAATTTCAGGACTCCTTTTTCCTTCTCTGGTAATTCTTACCTCTTCTCAAATTTCATATTTGCTTGGCTTCAATCCTGCTTCCATGACTGAAAGCTACAAAAGTGCCTAAGACAGAGATTGCTAGCTAGCCTTAATAGTTGTCAAAAGTAGCAGAACTAATTTTTAGCTAGCATATTATAGGCATTTTCTAAATGCAAACCACTTAAAACAATGCTCATTATATGCATTGTGTTATTATTATTTGTGAGAATTAGAAAATCTTATGTAGCCAAGTTCATCATTTATGGCTTTTGAATTTCTGACTTATGTTAAGTTCCCCCTACCTTAGAGGCATCCAAATGTCTTCCTAAATAACTGTGGATGGTTTGACTACACATTTAGAAAATCAGTGAGACTCTATTAAATCTGATTGGAATTAATAACTTAATTTGGAAAAGTAGCTAGATATAAAATTTTAAAGAAAATAGAGTAATCAGCCAGGTACGGTGGCTCTTGCCTGTAAATCCCAGCACTTTGGGTGGCCAAGATGGGAGGATTGCTTGAAGTCAGGAGTTTGAGACCATCCTGGGCAACATAGTGAGACACTATCTCTACAAAAACTTTTTAAAAATGAGTTGGACATGATGGTGTGCAGCTGTAGTCCCTAGCTACTTAGGAGGGTGAGGTGAGAGGATCCCTTGAGCCCAGGAGGTTGAGGCTGCTGTGAGGGGTGATGGCACTACTGTAATCCAGCCTGGGCCACAGGGCAAGACCCTGTCTCACACCAGATTTGCTTGTTGTGTGATCTTGGGCAAGTTACTCAGCCTTTCTGATTGTGGTCTCTTCCTTTATAAAATGTATATAACAGCAATCACCTCAAAGAACTGCATGCGAATCAAACAAGACAGCACGTAAGCCACCAAGCAGTTGGGATAGTCTCAGGAACTAAACACAGTACACGCCGTGATTAACAGTAAAACAAAATAGATGATGTTACAAGGCAGTTAGAAATAACACTGAAACAGGCATCAGTATTTGGATTAGGACCAAATTTGTTACTTACTAACCCTAACCTTAAAACTTATACACGGAAACTCTTATTTTCAGTTTCCTCTTCCATAAAATTGAAATATTTATCCCTGTGTACTTCAAATGATTATTTTGAAGCTAAAATAAGATTATATTCCTTGGTGTACAATAAAATTTGACGTCTCAAATGCTTGGTTTACAATTTTAAAGAAATGTTAAGAAAATGCTAATTGACAACAAAGATTTTTCTTTCCAATTTGCCTTGACGGTTTAAATTTGAAAAAGTTTATAACCATGAGAGGACCTTTCAGTTTAAAAAGTGGTATTAAGTTGAACAATCACGTCAATGTTATACTCCTTCCACTTGCTTGGGAATGGAAGGATGAGAAGATTATATATATTTCAGTGGATGAATGTCAACAGTAAAAGGACAAAACTGTTATGCCTACTTCACATTATTTTTCTTCTGAAACTGGACACATCTTGCCTCTCTTTTTAAACAGGAATAAAAAGACAGAGCATGCAGCATATTATCAACAAAGCACTGGCTGACAAATTTTTCCTAGAAAGGCCCAGAGAGTAAATATTTTTGTCTTTGCAAGATATACAGTTTCTGTCTCTACTATTCAACTCTGCTTTTATAACAAGAGCAAACATGGACAACAATGGGTATAACTGTGTTCTGACAAAAGTTGTTGTACAAAAATAGACAGAGTTTGGCCTGTGGGCCATAGTTCCCCACCACTCACTTAAACACTGGTTGGTTGGCCACCTGGACCTCAAAGGGAGTAAAGATCACTAACCAAGGCTGTTAAACTAAGAGACCAGGAAAGAGTTGAAAAACCCTTGTTCTCTTTTAGATGCAATACAATCTTGGATATTTAGAAATATCAAAATGTGGCAAGATATCTGTAGATGTTTAACTCTCCCCAAAGTTTAGTAACCTTAAATAAATATCTTTACCACATTGTAACTGACAAATAAAAAGGGTGGCAGTGGCTGGGCGTGGTGGCTCATGCCTGTAATCCCAGCACTTTGGGAGGCCGAGGTGGGTGGATCACAAGGTCAGGAGTTCGAGACCAGCCTGGCCAAGATGGTGAAACTCCGTCTCTACTAAAAATACAAAAATTAGCTGGGCATGATGGTAGACGCCTGTAATCCCAGCTACTCGGGAGGCTGAGGCAGGAGAATCACTTGAACCCGGGAGGCGGAGGTTGTACTGAGCTGAGATCACACCACTGCACTCCAGCCTGGGTGACAGGGCAAGACTGAGTCTCTAAAAAAATATAACAAAAAAAAAAATAAAGAGTAGCAGTAATAGAGAGGAAAAAGTGCATTTTCTAACGTGGCTTTTTTCATGTTGTTTATGCCACGGTAATCTTCAGGACCAAGAAAATCAGAGATATTTTCATCACAATGTTCTAAGAGTTATAAGTATAAAATCCCTCTGTATCAGGGAAATAATACATTGAGAAGCACGTTAAACTTAAGAAAATGTAGAGTTCAAGGTGAAGAATTGCATCCTTAACTTACTGAGATAAACTGGAATTTTGACAGTATGCTACCATAGTGTCAAAATAATTTTTCTAAGCGCATGGGAATACTAAATATCAATATTGGAAAGTAACAAGTTGGACTTCAGATAAATTTTTAAAACTTTATTCTGAATTAATGTGCCTTTGAAAATAAATACATTAACTACCAAATATTATTTAATATATATTATATAAGTACTTCCCACTTTTGCAGTTGTTTGTGTACTAAATGAAGGCTTCTTCAGACTTACACTTATAAATTGATTCTATTAACTGGACCACAAAGCAAGTTAAGTTGCTTTTACCACCAAATAATAATGCTAAGAGTCTGTTTCCTATGCTGTTGTTATTCCTTGATGTTGGCGGAATAAAAGAACAAATATATGTAGGACAGATGTAAATGGGGTTTGCAGAATATGTACACATTTTTGACTTCTTGCAAAACATTTCAAAGGCCGTTGTTACATTTTCTTCCTTATGTTTCATTTGCAAAAAGTAAAATGAAATAAAATTTACCCTCAAAGTAAAGACCCGTCACCCATGAGATGCTGAGTTTTCTACCCAGCAGTATGCACCCTCTCCCATGTGGGTGTCCACAAATCAGCCTGTCTCTCATAAGTTTTGCCTTTCACATCCATCACTTGTGGGACCAATGACCATCAAGTTGGCCCTCATCTGGCTATTCTGTTCCCTCTCACTTGTGGCTGCTAGCAACCTTATCCCTTAAAAAAAAAAAACAAAAAAAACCCCAAAAAACAGACATTTGGACACTTTGTTCAAAAAGCAGGGGAAAGGTGATATTAAATCTACTGAAATATAAAACATTTTTCTTTCTTCCTCAGTCTCTCTCCTGTCATGGTGTTTCATTAGATATTTGATGTTAATATTAGATATTAATTAGACATAATCTAATATGTATAACTAGATATAAATATTAGATATTTAATGTCCTCCCTTAGGCCTTGGGGTACTCACTGGGCAAGTGCAGATCCCCACAGATGTGGAGTTGGGATGGGTGGTACCCCACAACTCAGCATTAGCTGAGCAGCTACCAGCTTGGCTGGTCTCTGAGTGGGGGCAGGAAAGTCAATCTGCCCTTCCCAGAGGCTCCCAGCCCCAAACCACATGAATGGTCGATCCCTGAAAGATTGCAACGTTCATGCTGAGAACACACTGGGCACCTGAAGGGGGCATGAATGAGAGGCTCACTTTAGTAAGTCACCCACTGAACAAGTCATAGAGTTGCCAGCCCCAGCAGACAGCTGCTGACATTCCCCACCTGAGACACCAAGAGACAAGTGCCCGACCCCAACCTTCCCTGCAGTGGGTAATGACAAAATCCCCGCTCCCCTGCTGTACCCCACTGATGTGACCAGGTCAAAGGGAGACAGAGAGCTCCTGGGGGAGGGGCAGAAGGTAAAGAAAGATAAGATCACAAGTGAGCAGAAGCCCCAAGCCTCTGGTGCACACTCCATTGTCCCATCGGAATTCACTTAAATAACACAAATAAAAAATAAAATTGTTAAGAATTTCAAGATGAATATGACTGAATATGAAATCCCAAGCATGGGGCCCTTTGGAGTCACGGCCTTTAGGACCGCACTGGTGGCAAGCCCTTGAAGTCTACCTTGGTGACTTGGCTCAAAATCTGCTCCATATGCCAGCTTCGCATCCTATGCACCAGCTTGAGAGAGGAAGGGACTTCTAAGTGTTTTTAGCTGGCATTTGACCCTACTGTTTTCTACCTGCTCTTCTAAGATCAAGGACAATTCATATATGGCTTTAGAAATGATCAAAGTTCAACAGGAATTGGATGTACAATACAGCAGACCAATCCTGGAATAGCTGAGGATTTTAGCTGCAGTTTGTCACATAAAGGTACAAGCCAACTCACTGGCTTCAAGGTTGTTTTAATCCAGAAATGCCCATGTCCTCAATTATTTTTATAATGCTGCTGCAGCGAATGCTACTACAAATGAGCCAGCAAGTGAAATAAGTTGTACTTGTCATAGACTATAGGCACTTACTGTGTATCCTTTGCTAAATTTCTGAATATCTTGTTCCTGTACTAATGAATGGATTGATTCCATGTGATAAATCCTTGTGACTCTTGACTTAGCAATAGAGTGTGTTTGAGAGCATCGATCGCCAACCCTTCAAATTTAGCAGATGGGACTCCTTCAAATTCCCCAAGGACACTTCTGTGGACATACAATTTCAGCTGAGGTGACCTGGTCACCCAAATCAGAGTGGTAGCTATACTTCAGCTAGGCTATGGGCTATGGCTTACCCCTTCAGAGCTCTGTTACAGGTGGCCACTGCCGCCTCCTGTGCCTTGGTACCCATGAAATAAAATGTGTGCTTCCCAGTATATAAAGGAGTTTTGCTCCTGTAAACTGCCACCACTATTCCAGGACTAAGCACTGAGGATACACAGCAACTTCCGTCAAATGATTGGTTAGTTCATTCATGTTTAAAAAATGGCTCTTTTTAATTTGTACTGTTGTGAAACAGTGATGTTATATATAATTATCTAAATAGTTTATCATTTAAAATATCTGATTAAGTCCAAAGCTTGTCCCAGAAATAAATGGGTTGCTTTGGGAATTAATTAAGTTATCAATTAAGGGGTCTGTTTATGTTTTAGAATAAAATATTTTGAAGTTGTATCAAAAACAGTAATGTGCAAATAAAATGAATGAAAAATCTCCTGCACCCAAGACCTCCCTTAACTGTTTTTTATGGTGTCTAATACCCCAAATTAGCAATCACTTCTTAGAATTAAACATTGTCTTTCCCAGGTGTTAAAAATATAAATATCTGTGAGTGGAATAAAAAAATATATTCATTCACTAACATCTTTTTTTTTTTTTAGACAGAGTCTTGCTCTATCACCAGGCTGGAGTGCAGTGTCACCAGGCTGGATCTCGGCTCACTGCAACTTCCACCTCCTGAGTTCAAGTGATTCTCCTGCCTCAGCCTCCCAAATAGCTGGGATTTCAGGCACCCACCACCACGCCCGGCTAATTTTTGTATTTTTAGTAGAGACAGGGTTTCACCATGTTGGCCAGTATGGTCTCCATCTCTTGACCTCGTGATCTCCCCACCTTGGCCTCCCAAAGTGCTGGGATTACAGGCGCCAGCCACCAAGCCAGGCCTCATTCATTAATATCTTACTGGTGGTTGGCCAGTCAGGTCTATTTCCCATAGGAAAGGATGAAAACAATTTATGAAGGATAAATTAAGATGGCCAGAGAACAAGAGTGCAGAAGAAAAAAATGGGAGATGGGGTCCTGCCCCAGCAAGCTTTGCCCATTATTATTTTTTTGGTACGTTGTAACTACATCTTACACTAGTCATTGATTCATCATGTTTCTTTCCAAGAGTCCATGAAAACTTTCAGAACTAGATTTCACAATCTAGCACCCTAAGCTCTGTTCTAATTGCCCATGGAAAGATTCTCTTTCTTCTACCTTTTCTAATTAATTCCTCTACCCAGGTATTCTTCTCAACTACTATTAGTATCAGACAGCCCTTGTACCCTTCAGTGGTTAATCCTACAGTCTGTTTGAAATGATTTCCTCTTTTTATTCAAGTCACTAGGACTTGACTGAAATGTGCTGGTATATGTAGATTTTGTTACTCTTTTATAAAAGTAGAGACAATATTGAACATCTTCACTTGAAAATTAAAACAAAATTATAAAATTTTCTTTAAAAAAATCAGTGGAGGGGAGAATTGACAAATGATCCAATGTGGATAAAATTCAAAGACATTATGCTAAGTGAAAGAAGCCAGAAACAAAAGACTACTTATTTATGATTCCATGTATCTGAAATGTCTAGAATAGGCAAGTCTATACAGACAAAAAGTAGATTAACCGTTGATTAAGGCTGGGAATGGGAAGTGGGGAGTGACTTCTAATGTCCAAGAGGCTTCCTTTTGAAGAGAGGGAAATATTCTAATATTGGATTGCTATGGTGGCTGCCCAACTCTGTAAATATACTAATGCCATGAAATTATACATTTACAGTGGGAAAATGTTACAGTATGTAGATTATATCTTAATAAAGTAGTTTAAAAATAAAATCACTGGACATTAGCTTCTGTTGGACATATATATCTAAATCCAGTTTCCCTTCTTCACCTCTCCTTTTTCTTTTGGTCAGTGTCTACTTTTATTCCTCCTATAGAAGCATTCTAGAATTCATCTGGCCATTCTATAACCAAGAACATAACAAATTTTCTTTTAAAAAAGTATTAAATACATTTAATACTTTTTTATTAATTTTTTTTTTAAGAAATAAATCCTTAGTTCTTATACATTGGCAAGTTTGCTGAATAAACTTTAAGTATGTCTATATGTATGAAAGGTTTATTTAAGCCCTTATTAAAGTACATTGTTTTAGGAAAAACATCCAGGCAGAAGTAGAGAAGGAAGCTGGCCAAAAATAGGGCTTTTAGGGCCAGCAAAGCCAGAGCTCCCCAGTGCTCAGCCACTGGAACAAGTTGCTCCCAACACCGAAGCTTTGGGTATGTACGCGGTTCCTAAACATGTATTACTTGGCTGCGGGAATTGAAATAAGAAAAACTAAGTAGGGGAAAGCCAATTATAAATTAGTGATATCAAGTGCTATTATTGGCCATTATTATGCACTAGGCACTGTGTTATGTGCTTTACACATATTCTAGTAATCCACACATCATATGGGGTATTTGTATCTCTAAAATACAGATGAAGAAACTGAGGTTCAAAGAAGTTATGTAACCTGCCTGAGGCCTCATAGCTAGTAACATAATCCCTATGTACTGTTATAAGAAGAAATATATTTATGTAATGTGTTATATAATATTATAGTGATATATATAATATCAAGAAGATGTAAGACCTCTCATTGAGTAAAGAACCTCAGAAAATTACCTGTGCAGTCTAAAGTCCAGAGAATATATTAGAACTGAAGCTCCATCTTGAAACCCACTATTTTAATGTTATAGAATTAAGATGGTGGTATCACTGATAGGCTAGTTGATTTTTTAAAATATATATTTGTTTATGCTCTTCTAGAGAGATGAATTGCTTCCCCCAGAGTATAAAAATGAGCTTTAACTCATAACAAAAGGAAATATGTCATATTACTATTTATTTTAAACCTACCCCCGGAGTGTTGTGATTTGTCCATTTTTGATTAAAATTCTTCCCAAGCAGGCTGATTTTATGAATTTTCCTGAACTGTGTTAAATGGCATCACATTAGCATCAACATGAATGAGGCGCGAGGAGTGGGCTTGGCACAAAGGCATGACCTTGTATTAGTTACTATTCTGATACTTTATTTGTCAGCACTGATTCAATAGCGGGCAGAGAAGGCTCACAGGAGATTATGTACAAAGGCTATGCTACACTTTACAGCCTTTCTCAAGCCATCAGGGCAAAGAATTGACTGCTACTTACATCCATAATTATATGTGGCATTTTGGCTCTGTAATTAAATTCAAAATAAATCACATGCAGCAATTTGTTAAATTTAAATACTCTTACAAAAAACAAATAAGAAGATCAGTGAATGAAGTGAGTTTCTGAACTTAGGGGCATGATTTGAAGAAAGATTGTCATTTACTCAAACTAGCAGGGTTTGTGTCTGCGAAAATAAACCCAGCAACAATTCTGCTGAATCTAGGATGTGATGAGGCCATTAAAATCTGTGCCATTGGGCTGGGCACAGTGGCTCATGCCTGTAATTCCAGCACTTTAGGAAGCCAAGGCAGGTGGATCACAAGGTCAGGAGATTGAGACCATTCTGGCTAACATGATGAAACTCTGACTCTGCTAAAAGTACAAAAAATTTGCTGGGTATGGTGGCATGTGCCTGTAATCCCAGCTACTTGGGAGGCTGAGGCAAGAGAATCACTTGAACCCAGGAGACAGAGATCACACCATTGTACACCAGCCTGGGCAACAGAGTGAGACTGTCTCAAAAAAAAAAAAACAAAAAAAGTATCAGTGCCATTGGGCTGCATTATATAGGAAATAACCTCAGTAAACTGTCATGTATGAGAAACTCAAAACTTTAAGTTCAAAATAAGTAATTTTGATAGTCTGGTTTTAATGTATTTTCCAAAATAATTTAAGTCTCTTAAGAATTACATGTAATATTTATTAAAATCCAGTAGAATTTTTCCTAGTCCTTCAGAAGAAGCTCAGATACAAAGAAGAGGTTTATCCAAATGAGCATCAGAACCTGGATAAATCAAAGTAACTCCATATAACACCACTACTTCATGCTTTCTGAAGCATGTTTTAGCACGTTTTTAGCATATTTTTCAGCTAATAAGCACTCTTATATACATCACATAGGTATAGGTGTCCCTAGAGAGTCCATAAAAAGACTTTGGATTTTAGTCACCTTAAGATGCTTGCTGTCAGCTGGGGAAGACTGACTGGGTGGGGCAAGGTGAATGGAGCAGCCTAGGGCGGGACCTGCCCAGTGGACTTGGAAGGTAGGACAGGGGTTGATAAGGGGATTTTTCTAAGTGTTGCCATTGAAAGAACTTCACATTCCAGAACCTGGACATTATGTATGAATGATGTAGCAGAATTATTACTCTATGTGGAGGAGTGTAATGTGTGCTGGTGTGGTTGGGGGCATAAAGGTCTTCGCTTTTCCAGCTGGGTGCAACATCTCGCTTTGGACAGGCTAACAAGAAGAACTAACTTCTAGTCTGCCCCCCTGCCATGGAAGAGAGGCAATGGAAGGCCATATTTGTCTACCTATCAAAGTCTATCATGTCTATAAACTTTTCCCTGCATATTGACTGCTTTAGGCGAAAATCAAAGTAAAATCAACCTTGAACCAACTCTAAGTTATTGTTCTTGCTCATCCTTGAACCTGAAACAAACTTCATGGTCTGTTGAATGCAGTGTCATCAGGCTTTCATGGCTGAAACCAGGCTCCCAAAATCTGAATTATGGGTATGTCAGTCATTCTAAAGTTATTTTTAGAAAAAAAGCAAATATAGTGCTCCAACTTCCTCTCATGGAAACAGTCCACAAAAGGTAAGCAGCTTCTGCAATCAGACTTTTAGAAAATTTAGTTTTACCTAAGAAAACTTGGTGGACACTTACTTTATACTTTTTTTTACTAAAGGACTGATTTTGATTTTCCCCAAATAAAAGGAGTCTGTTCTAAAGGTTAATATCTAATATATCTGCCATACTCTCTGTTAGAGGCAAGACAGTTAAGGCCAGCCCACACTCAGGAGGGAATTACACAAGGGAATGAATCTCAGAAAAGGGGCCATCTTCCAGGCTTCCTACCACAATATTCAGCCCCACCAATAGTCCAGGAAACACAAGATAACAAAGTACCACTTTAATTGTTTGTATTAGAAGACTTTGGAAATGATAATGTCAGGGAATTGACAAAGTATTATTAAACATGCTTTGTTAACCACAAATATAAACAGATACAGTGTTTTGGAAAGCAATCTATAAATACACATTAAGCTCCAGAAATATATTCCAGTCTTTTAAATACTGTAATCCTATTCCTTTTTTTTTTTTTTTTTTTTGAAACGGAGTTTCTCTTTTGTTGCCCAGGCTGGAGTGCAGTGGCACGATCTCAGCTCATCACAACCTCCGCCTCCTGGGTTCAAGTGATCCTCCTGCCTCAGTCTCCAGAGTAGCTGGGATTACAGGTGCCCACCAGCACACCCATCTAATTTTTGTATTTTTAGTAGAGATGGGGTTTTTCCATATTGGTCAGGCTGGTCTTGAACTCCCGATCTCAGGTGATCCACCCACCTCAGCCTCTCAAAGTGCTGGGATTACAGGAAAGAGCCACCAAGCCTGGTTTATAATCCTACTTCTAAGGAAATAATTTATCCTAAGGAAATAATTATATAAACAAAAATCTATATGCAGAGACATGATTATTGCAATATTATTTATAACAGTAAAAAGAAATGAGGGTAATGGTAAAATACTATCAGAAAGGATCAATTAAATAAACAGATGTTCATCTACTTTATAAAATATTATATAATTATTGTTTTTAAGATCATGGTATAACTGTGAAATACTTAGAATTTAATAGAAAATTTAAAAATAAAGATATAAAACTTTATGTAAATAATAATTACTATCAGGTAAAAATATATGTAAGAATAAAAGACTAAAACAATTATTCCCAAATGCCATCAATAATTGAATTTGAGTGGTGACATCACAGATGATTTTTGTCTTCTGTTGACACCTTTTGACTTTTTTTTGAATTGTAGTTTTTTAAATTAGAAAAAATTAATTATATAGGAGTTGATTCATTGATGTACAGCTGTGATTACAGGAAACCAAACCCCTCTGAATTATAGGACTCTTTTGCCCAACTATTCTTTCTGTAAATTCAAGTGTTCCTAGGTCTGTTTTGTTTACCTTAAAAATACCACCACATGTATATACATTGTATAGTGCCTTTATAGTTTTCCAAGCATTTTACAGCTACTCTTCAATTTTATTGTCACTACATTCTTTGACTTATTCTTCCCATTGCAGTCAGAAAATTTAGCCTTGAAAAGGTTGCTGGCGAAATTGCAAAGCAAATGAATCTCACGTACTGCTGGGGAATCCAAGATGGTACAGCTGCTTTGGAAAACAACTTAGTAGTTTCTTATCAAGTTAAACATGAATTTATCATATGACCCAGCATGCAATCCCATGCCTACAGATTTACCTAAGAGAAATGAACACTCACATTCACACAAAATATGTATATGCATGTTTCTAGTAACTTTATTCTTAATCACAAGAAAACCAGAAACAACCTAAATGTTCTTCAATTGGTGAATGAATAAACAAACTATGATACCTCCATACAATGGAATACCCTTCAACAATTAAAAAAAAAAAAAAGAACTACTAAAATACGCAACAACATTAATGAATCTCAAAATTATGCCAAGTAAATGAAGCCACCCTCGAAGGGCTATGTACTATATGATTCCATTTATATGACATTTTGGAAAAGGTAAAATTATAGTGTCAGAAAACAGATCTGTGGTTCCTAGGGGCTAAGGTTGACTGCAAAAGGGAACAAAGACATTTTTGAGATGACAAAATCATACTGTATCTTGGTTCTGGTGGTGATTGTATGATTATGTCTTGTCAGAACAGAACTATGCACGATGAAGACTGTGCTTTGCTGTGTAAAAAGAGAAGATTAAGGGATTTGCCTGAGGTCATTAGACTCGGATGGAACTGTTTCCAATACGGAATATTTCTTGCTCTGTATCTCTCTACTTTCACTGCTGCTATTCACAAAATAGAATTATCTTTTATTAAAGATATGTCAGGCACCAACAAACAGGTTGGGGAAATTTTGGTGAGTCATGATTCCCACAAGGATGACCCTAAAAAAATAATCATTTTAATGGGTTTGAGTGCCTGGTGGAATTAAATTTCAAGTAGTATCTGCTTCCTATCAAGGATCTCTTGTGTTCCTGGAGACAGTGGCCTCTAGTTACTACAGCATCAGAGTGTTTCCTCTGGGAAAAGAAGAAAAGGAAAACTGACATTTTATTGAATTCCTCCTATGGTGCTAGAAGGAGCAGAGGATTCGAAGTTTTTGTTTGTATTATTTCATTTTATCATTTTATTCTCAAAATGGCTTTTTTTTTTTTTTTTTTTTTGAGATAGGGACTTGCTCTGTTGCCCAGGCTGAAGGGCAGTGGCATGATCATGTCTCACTGCATCCTTGACCTTCTGGGCTCAAGTGATCCTCCCACCTCAGCCTCTAGAGTAGCTGGGACCACAGGCCCTCACCACTGTGCCCAGCTAATTTAAAAAAAAAAATTGTGTAGACACTCCTCACTATGTTGCCCAGGCTGGACTCAAACTCCTGGGCTCAAGGGATCCTGCCTCAGCCTTCCAAAGTGCTGTGTCTACAGGTGTAAGCCTGGCCTCAGTGTCTGGCTTCAACAGCTGTTCAAACCAAGATATTAATATTTTACATGCAGGGAAACTGAAGCTGCTTGGGATTAGGTAATCCATTGAGAGTGAACTCAGCCCACTCTAGTCTTCGCAGGATCCCAGTTTACTTGGGCATAGATAATTGACTCATAGACTTGTTTCTAGTACTGAATGGACTAATAGTAAACCTAGAGTCTCTTATTGGCCTTGACTGCCCTCCTTGCCACTAAGTGATCATGTTGCCTATTTCTGCAGACCATTCTTATCCCTGCAGCCCAGTTTCCTCTGGCTTAGTGGTGAGACTTTTGTCCCACTATAATGCCCAGGCTGAAATGTAGTGGCTCTTCATAGGTACAATCATGACACCCTACAGTCTCTAACTCCTGGCCTCGAAGGATTCTCCTGTCTCAGCCTCCCAAGTAGCTGCAACTACAGGCATGTGCCATCATGCCCAGCTCACAAGAGATATCCTTACATGAGATTTAAAGGACAAAAATGAAGCATAAGCCAATTTTTAAAGTGACACACACATTGTCACTTACCTTCGGGCTCACCTCTTGGTCTGTAACAGCTCCACCTTCCCTTGAATCCTCCTTCAGCTTCTCTAAGTCCTAGGCTAGGTGTGTCTTCAGCTCCATGACTAGAGGCACCAGTTTCTCCTGCAGGGTATCCATGCCATCAAGATCAGTGTCAGGAAGAACCAACACAGGCTTCAGCTTATCCTTGTGGGTCTCAGGACATGCCTGTATGTTCCGGCTTGTCCTCTCTCTCCTGCGCTTTACATCCCTTCCTAACTGCCTGTCCTGAGACACTTCAAGTTCTAATATCACTTTACAGAGACTTCTAGACCAGCTTTCACAATTGAGGTCAAACCCCTTTAACAAAGTATTGTGTGTGTATATATATGTATGTGTGTTAAATATATATCTGGGATATATGTCTCGATATATCTATATTTATATCAATCAATCAGCCATCTCTCTCTCTATCTATATTTTCCAGTAGCCCTGCTTCTCTAATTGAATCTTGACTAAAAAAGCTTCTCATCTGATCCATGACCCACTTTGCTTCCTGTTACTTTTATTTCAAAGTTTGAGAATATTGGTTAGTTTCTCTCTTTGATTTAATTCTCTGGTAATTTTGTTGTTTCTCAGAAGGGGCTTTCACTTCAATATTCAATGACTTTGTTCAGTCATATTGACTGTACACTTTACTTAGCAGAAATTACTTTTCTCGTACATGTTATTATCTTTGCTTAGTAAATTAGAAATAACAATCAATCCATGAAGGATTTAGGTGCTGGGGCTTATGCAACCATTTTCTCCAGCTGCCTCCTAGGAAAAAAAGATTGTCAACCCAAGTCCAATTTTGTCTGTTCTATGTGCATACAAATGTGACTCCATTAACTCTAGCTCTTGGTTTGAAGAAAATTGCTGAGGATAAAAAAAAAAAAAAAATTAGGTCACTGGTGCCACTTCCAGCTATGACTAACTAGTGACAAACATCTCCAACCACTGTAGACAAGTAGAAAACTTGATGAAACATAAGAAACAACTTTTCAGACATTAGGTCACAAACAGCTCAGGACTGTGATCCCTGAGAAAAGAGAAACAGATAACGAGAGCCTTACAGTCACCCAAGCTTTCTGCCTACAAGAAGAACCTGGACAATGACACAGGAAAGGAATCCCAAGACTATATGGCAGTTTTGCTAAGTTGAGAAGACAGGGATGAAAGTTTGAGGAGGACGAGCTGGGTGGAATGTGTGAGGCAGAACACTAGAAGAGAGCTATGCCAACAACAGAGCTCCAGAAATATGCGGTGTCCTCTTGAGTCTTTGAATATAAGCAGCACATAAATAGGACGAGATTCCAGAAGGCTAGGCAATGAATAAAGCTGTAAATTAAGAATTTCCCATAGCTTACACTGGGCTGGGAAGTGTTTGGGTTCTAATAAAACAGAGTGAAAAGATCTTGTTTGCACTGGTCATACAGTAGAGATTCTAGAAATGTCACGCCTTAGTAGTAGAGTTAAGCTAACCATAGGATAAGGCTACTCTAGCTTTGTTCTAAAAGCTTAAAAGTAAGCTCTCAAATGACCAGGCTGATCAGCAAAAAACTTGTCTGTTTGACCAAACAAAATCCAACACTAATTGAGGAAAGTAACAAAATCTTAACACTCAACAATGTAATATTCACAATATCTAAAACCCAATTTTAAAATGACTAGGCATGTAAAGAAGCAGGAAAATGCTACCCAGAAGAAAAAATCAGATAATAGAAAGAAACCCGAAAACAATGGAGATGACGGAATCAATATATAGGATTTTAAAATAGCTATTATCGGGCCTGGTGCTGTGACTCACACCTATAATCTCAGCACTTTGGGAGGCCAAGGCGGAAGAATTGCTTGAGGCCAGGAGTTCTAGACCAGTCTGGGCCACATAGTGAAATAAAAAAATTAGCTGGACATAGTTGCACATATCTATAGTCCCAGCTACTCAGGAGGCTAAGGCAAGAGATCACTTGAGTCCAGGAGTTCAAGGTTACAGTGAGCTGTGAATGAACCACTGCACTCCAGCCTAGGTGATACAGCAAGACTGTTTCAAAAAAGTAAATAAATAGGGCTGGGCACAGTGGCTCATGCCTGTAATCCCAGCACTTTGGGAGGCTGAGGAAGGCAGGTCACCTGAGGTCAGGAAACCAGTGTGGCCAACATGGTGAAACCACTTCTTTACTAAAAATACAAAAATTAGCCAGGCATGGTGGCAGGTACCTGTAATCCCAGCTACTCAGGAGGCTGAGGCACAAGAATCACCTGAACCCAGGAGGCAGAGGTTGTAGTGAGCCAAGAATAAGCCATGCACTCCAGCCTGGGTGACAGAGTAAGACTCCATCTCAAAAACAGAAAACAAATAAACGAACAAAAAAACTGCACACACAACAGATATTATATATGTGTTCAAAGATTTAAAGAAAAACAAACATAATGAGTGAAGAAATAGAAGACATGAAAACCAACAAAGGGAACTGCCAGACATGAAAAACAAAATATCTGAAATTACAAATTTACTGGAAGCTAAAAGAAGATTAGATAGGTTAGGAAAAAAAAAATCCCTAAACTTGAATACATGCTGATACTATCCCAACCAGAGCACAGAGGAGAAAAAAATACATTTGATGAACTATAAGACAATTTCAAGCAGTCGAGTGTCCTTATAATTGGAGCCCAAAAAGAGTAGGGACAGAAAAATTATTTAAATAAATAATGGCCAAAAACTTTTCAAATTTGTTGAAAACTATAAGCCCACATATCCAACACATTCAACAAAGTTCAAGCATGATAATCACAAAGAACCATGAAGGCATATAATATGCAATTGCTGAAAATAACAATGAAAAAAAAAATTAAAAACAGCCAGAAAACCAAAAGATAAAATATAAAAAGACTACCTAAAAGCTCCAGAAAATAACTAAAAGCAGACAAAAAAAGCATAAGAGAGTCAACAGTTGGATGAAGAGAACAGAATTGGAGGAGTGTCTCTCTTTTATCGCTTTTTCTTGAAGAGTCCACACAGTAGAAAACTCACAGAGCCTCCACAATGAATCATTCACAAGGACCAGGATGCAATCCAATGTTACTAGAAATATGAAGAAAAATGAAAATGAGACCCATACACAATTGATACCAACCCCAAGTTGATCCAGATGTTAAATTTAACAGACAAGAATTTTAAAGCAGCTATTGTAACTATGCTCAAAGGACATAAAGAAAAATATGCTTGTAATAAATGAAGAAATAGAAACTATAAAAGGAACCAAATGGACTGGAATAGTGACACATGCCTGCAGCCTCAATTACTCAGGAAGCTGAGGTTGCAGGATCAGTTGAGTGAAATGAATTCAAAAATTAATTCATGAAATTCATTTCATAAAAATTCATTTGAAATTCGTTATTCATGAATTTCAAAAATATCAGATTCAACTAAAGGAAGTTGAAAAACAACCAGAAGTTCAAGACCAGCTTGGGCAACATGGTAAGATTCCATCTATAAAAAAATTTTTTACATATGAATCAAATGTCAAGGCAGCAACCTGAGTGCAATGGTAGGGGTGTGCATTCATGTCCAAAGTGAGCTGGGAGGTATCTGGAACAGAGACTGTCCAGGGCAACCACTAAGTTTAGGTTGTGATGCTTATGATTAGATTCACTAATTTGGCATTGCCAGCTCACTTGATGGAGTCATATCCTCTTCATCTAATTTCTTAAGTTCTATCTCAGTTTATGAGCCTCTTAAAATCATTAATCTTCCAAGATCTGATAATTAAAAACTGTATGGAATAAACTAGATCATTTTGAAAAAAATATCGAGTCAACATTGCTGCTGTTTCAAAGTCCAACCACAGGTCTTTTCCTCATTAAATCATGTGTTGCTGACCAGAATAACAAAATCAACTACAATCTATACTGTGCTTCTAGGGTTTGGGCTTTAACTTTCACATAAAGCCTTGTTAATGATGATGAGGAAGGACCCATGAGCCCAGCTTTAAAATGTATAAGAGTTATTCCTTTCTGTTGCATGCATCAGGTTGATAAAGTCCACCAGTTTAAGCAGGACCCAGCTCAACACCTACTGAACTTTGCTTAACTTCTGTTGGAGGTTCTCCAGCCTCAACAGAATGGAAGATGTTGACTGAACAGGCATCAAATTGACAAGTCTTTTAACAGAACTTCCACTTAATTCTGTGACCAACCATGGTAGATTTGGCAGCAAACACTTAATGGTATCATGGTAACTAGGAATCAACTACCATAGCAAACCACCTATGAGATACAATCATATATACAAAGAGAACAGAATTGGAGGAGTGTCTGGCTTCTATGAATTTCTTTCTTTTTGTTGAAGATATGTTGGGAAATAATAACTAGCTATTAATATATAGATACAGACAGATCACTGTGGAGTTACTAATGGTTATATCCATTTTACTGAGAAAAAATTCTCAGTTGGACTTTCAAGACAAAAAGTAGATCTAGACAAAGTGTTGAAGGAAGCATTTCATGAATTTCAAAAATGAGATTCAACTAAAGGAAGTTGAGAAACAAGGTGAGATGACTTACTTTAACAACACTCTCCGCACTCCCCCAGAAAAAAAGAGAAATCTATAGAGCATATTTAACAAAGGTGTTCATTAATTTTCTGCTGGAAGGAGAAGCCAAGCTAAGGAATACTGATTTGTTTGGTTTGCTAGTGAAGCAAGTAGAAGAATCTATTTGAGGTATATTGTCTAGAAGTGTGTTAAGTTTTATTCTTGAAGCTTAATCAAGGCAGTCATAAATGAAAGGACTGGTCAAGCTGGTGAGGTATTTGCCACAAGATTGGTGGAGTGACTGGATCTCTTCCGTGCTATAGCCAATCTGATGTTAAGAAATACCTTAATTCAAAGGTGAAAATTTTGATGGCCATGTGAACAACAATAATATTCGCTGAAAGATACAAATGATTTATAAATGTAAAATTCATCTGTATTTTTTTTCTTTTTTCTTCTCTTTTTTTTTTTTTGAGACAGAGTTTTTCTCTTGTCACCCAGGCTGGAGTGCAATGGCGCGATCTCCACTCACTGCAACGTCCACCTCCCGGGTTAAAGCAATTCTCCTGCCTCAGCCTTCTGAGTAGCTGGGCTTACAGGTGCCTGCCACAATGCAGGGCTAATTTTTGTATTTTTAGTAGAGAAGGGGGTTTCACCATGTTGGCCAGACTGGTCTCGAACTCCTGACCTCACGTGATCTGCCCGGCTCAGCCTATCAAAGTGCTGGGATTACAGGCATGAGCCACTGCGCTTGGCCGATCTCTGCATGTTTAATGATTTAATAGGGCATAAAATAAATCTTTGCTTTATGTTTGTGATCATTTGATATTGTCCCACAGATCACTGGGGCTGTTTTTGTTTTTAATCTTTATTCCTTCTGCTTCTCAGATTGGATAAATTCTATTTTCACATTGGTTTTCTTCTGCTGTCACCAATCTTCTTTCAGCTCATCCCAGAGATTTTTCTTTTCCATTTCAGATGCTATAGCTCTTTAGTTAGAGAATTTTCAATTCATTTTAAAAATAGCTTCCATTTCTCTGATAGTTCCCCAATTTGCTCACTTATTGTCATAATATTTTAATTTGTCTTCGAATATATATATACCTCTTTAAATGTACTTTTCTGCTAATTCCAAACCTAGAGACTTGTTTCTGTTGACTGCATCCTCTTTTGATTTTGGAAATTATCTTCTGTGTTTTCACATGCCTAGTATTTTTTATTATAATCTGTCATTGTGAATAATACATTTCACAGTCTCTAGATTCCTCTGTTCTAAGATTTCCCTACCCTAATCTTTCAGATATTCTTTCAACCCCTAACTCTATTCTCTGACACCTCAGATCAAAAACACTGGACCTTTTTGTTTGTCTTCTATTTGCCCTGTGCTGTGTGGTATGAGTATTGTCCTCAGTGGAATATCCTTGTAAGCTTGATTCTTACCCAGTGAATAGTTACGTTAATTACTAGAAACTTCCTCAGTTTCTTTCTGCTTTTGACCACTTTTTTGTGTCTTCAAATAATTGTGCGTGTGTGTGTATGTGTGTGCGTGTATTGTCCAGAGTTTATCATTGTTACCTGAAAAAGGCATAGTCAGATAAGGTACTTTTTATTACTGGACTCAAAATTCCCCTTCAAGAATACACACTTAAATAAAGCTTTTTGGGTTATTCATATGTACTCCAAAGTTTGAGAGCTGCTGTCTTAAACTTTCATGCTTAAATTTATCTTTTGAGGAGTCATCTTCCTCACTACAAAGAAGAATTTAAACTCTTCGGTTACATTAATCACACTCCTTTAAAGCTAAAAGTAAAGTCATATAAACTTGGTAACCATACTCTTTCCCATAGTGTTTTCCTTATAACTACATTTTCCCAAAAGGATTGGAAACTATTTGTTGAAAATTAGAGAAACATTGTAATAAAGTAGAAATAATGCAGTGTGGTCCCATAACAAACAGTTGTTAGGTTTAAAATATGACAATGCTTAAGGTGAAAATTTAATAATACCAAAGTACCCTAGAAAACTCATAAAATGGTAACAACATTTGAGTTTATACTTTGATACAGTAATTTGTATGCACATTAAAGTTTGACATCTATGGAACTAGACAAGGGAGTAATACAAAGAAACTCCCCAAGCAGATGAGTAGATAACTATAAAATTTCAAGATGTTGAATGGGGGATAGGTAGAGAATTCTTTAAAGGTCTGTTTATTTAGGCAATGACTCCTCTTGTGTTTTGGAATATGACATGTTGAAATCAAAACTTAGTTCAACCACTTAGTAGCCATGTAATCTCAGCAATTTACTTAACCTTTCTGAACTTTGGTTTCCTCATCTACAAAAATTGGGAAAATATTACTTTTCTTGTAATATGAATGCCAAAATGCCTGGAATGTATCTTTCCAGAAGGAAGGGTCCAGCCAAGACTATTCCTTTATCTAAGAGTGTTCCCCAAGCTTTGTTCTCAAAAGGCCAAGGCTAATGCATTTCTTACTATTGGTCTGGAATTCTATGTTCTCCTAAGACATAATTTGTAAAGGGGGCAAGATTTTAATGAATAACTTCAATTAAGCACAAGGTAACCTCTTAAAATGTATGCTATAATTCCCTCTTTATACCCTCAAGAGAGTGCATCTTCAGGGATAATTTATAAGAGTCTTAGGTAAGAAAAAATAACCATTTAATAATGGCAGTTACATCCTAGAAGGGGCTCAAAATTGGGATAGATTGTCTAACTCTGATACGTACCACTGCCCTGGAAGCAACTGTATATGGAAATCCACAATTTCCATATACAGTGAGGGTACAATGATGGAAAACAATCTTGTGTGCCATTTGGGTGGATGGGAAGCAGGGCTATAAAATTTTACTTATGCAACCTAATAAAAATTAACTTTCCATATCACAGACTAGAGAAAGTTTATGGAGACTATTGAGGGAGAAGTGAAGCCCTCCCAAAGCTCCACACTTTTGTGCTGACCCTGGAAACAATGTAAGCCAGAAAACAATGGGACAACATCTTCAAAGTGCTGGGGGAAAAAACCCAAAAACACTGTGAACGTATAATTCTATACCTAATAAAAATATCTTTGGAAAATGAGAATGAAATAAAGAGAGGCAAAGCTGAAAGAATTAATCACCACCAGACTGGTACTACAGGAAATGCTGAAAAGAAATTCTTTATAAAGAAAATAATACCAGATGGAAATATGAACCTATGCAAAGGAGTGAAGAGCACCAGAAATAGTAACTATGTGAGAAATATAAAATACTTTCTTTTAGTATTTACATATGATTACCGACCGTGTAAAACAAAAATGATAAACATTTATTGTGGATATATTTAGAAGTAAAATATTTGACAATAGCACAAAAACCAGAAGAGAAAAAAATAGAAGTGTGCAGTTATAAGGGTCTTCTATTATGTATGATGTGTTATAATATAATTTGACAGTAGACTATGATGTTAAATTAAATCTCAAAGCAACCACTAAAACAATACATGAAAATGTTTTGTTAATATGCAAAAAAGGAGATATAATAAAATTGTAGGAAACAATCCCCCAAAAAGGTATAAGAGAGAAAAAGGAAAACTTAGTTAAAGTCTCAAATAAAACACAAACAGCAAGATAGTATTGAGGATACTCAACAGTATCAATAACCATATTAAATGAAACTGGTCTAAATAATCAGAAAAAAGAATACTGCAGAACATGGAATATTAGCAGAGATAAAAAGAGATCATTTCATAATGATAAAACATTGAATTCAAGAGGACATAACAATCCAAAATATTTATGAAACTAGTAACAGAGCTTCAAAATACATGAAGCAAAAGCTGACAGAACTATAAGGAAAATAGTGAAACTTACAATTATAGTTGCAGATTTCAACACATCTCTCTCAATAAGTAGACAGAATAACAATAAGGACATGGAAGCCTTGAATAACATGATGAAACAAGTTGACCGAATTGACATTTATACACACTCCACTCAACAACAGCAGAGCGAGCATTATTGTCAAATGTGCATATACATCCACCAAGACAGATCATTTTCTGGGTCATTAAACAAGTCTCAATAAATATGAAAGGATTCCAGTCATACCAAGTACCTTGATCACAACAGAATCAAATTAGTAACCAATAGCAGCAAGATCTCTAGAAAATCCCCATTTAGAAATTAAAGAACATAACTCTCTATAACTCAAGAGTCAAAGAAGTCATGAAAAGGGAAATTAGAAAATGTTTTAACTGATTTGAAAATGAACATGAAAACATAACCTATAAAAATGCATGGGATGCAGATAAAGTAGTGCTTAGAGGGAAATTCGGAGTACTAAAATGCCTTTTTAGAAAAGAAGAAAGATCTCTGTGTGAACTAAATTGTGGCTTCCAGAAAGATAGGTCCACATCTTAATCACTAGAACCTTTGAATATTACCTTATTTGGAAAAAGAGTCTTTGCAGATATAATTAAGAATCTTAAGATGAGATCACCCTGGATTATCTGAGTAAAGCTTCAGTGCCATCACAAGCATCTTTATAAGAGATAGACAAAGAAAGCACATACAAAGGAGAAGCCCAGGTGGAAATGGAGACAGATTAGAGTAATGCGTCGCAAGCTAATGAATGCCAAAAGCACCCAGAAGCTGGAAGAAGCAAGGAACAGAATCTCCCCAGAGCCTCTGGAGAGAGTACAACCTGCGGACATCTTGATTTCAGACTTCTGGCTCCCATAACTGTGAGAGAATACATTTCTGGTTTTTTAAGCCTCTGAGTTTGTGGTAATTTGTTATAACAGCCACAGGATGCTAGTAATAGTCTCAAATCCATGACTTCAGCTTCTATGTTAAGAAACTAGAAAAAGAAGAGCAAATTAAACACAATGTTAGCAGAATAAAAGAAATCAAAATGAGACCAGAAATAGTTGAAATGGAAAACAGAAAAACAATATAGAAAATCAAGCTGGGTACAGTAATTCACGCCCGTAATTCCAGTGCTTTAGGAGGCTGAAGTGGGAGGATTGCTGGAGGCTAGAAGTTTGAGACCAGCCTGGGTAACATAATAAAACCTGTCTCCACCAAAAATAAAAAAATAAATAAACTGTACATGGTGGTGTGCACCTGTAGTCCCACCATTCAGGAGGCTGGGGCATGAGAATCTCTTGAGCCCAGTAGGTCAAGGCTGCAGTGAGTTATTATCTGGCCACTGTACTCCAGCCTGGGTTACAAAGCAAGACTATGTCTCAACAAACAAACAAAAACAAAACGAAAACTTTCTCTCTCGTTCTCTCAGTTATACTTTAATAAAGTTGTACAAAATGAAAAAAAAAGTGAGAAGTTTAGAGTAGCTAAAAAGTAGGTTGTGAGGGGGTAGGTAGGGAAGCAAGAAGAAATTAGTTTGGAGATACAGGTTGTACTCTGTCCTGTGGACAGGATTGTGTATTAGACTGGGAAAACCTAGAGTAGGAATAAGAGCTAGATGATGAGGTAGTAGATGATGGATGGCCCAGTTGAGGCAATGAATGGAGAGAAGAACTGGTTAGGAAGAAGTGGGGCTGGATTTGGGATACACCTAAGATGTGGAATGGAAATGACTTTATGACCAGTTGGTTGAGGGAGAGGAAAAGGTTGATATTGAGGTATTTGGTTTCAGACCAGCTATTGAATTATGTCCCCCTAAAACTCAGATGTTGAATCCCTAACTCCCAATGTTACTCTCTCTGGAGATAGGATCTTTAGAAGGTATCTTAGTCCATTTGTGATGATATAAAAGAATATCTGAGACTGGGTAGTTTAAAAACAGCAGAAATTTGTTTCTCACAGTTCTGGAGGCTTGGAAGTCCAAGATCAAGAGGCTGGCCCTCCAGAGGATGCAACAAGATGAGGAACACTGTGTCCTCAACATGGGAGAAGTTCAAGACAGCAAGCTAGCCAAATGTTTCATGAAGCCTCTTTTATAAGGTCCTTAATCTCATTAAGGAAGGAGGATCCTTCATGACCTAATCACATCTTAAAGGCTCCACCTCTTAATACTATCACATCGGCAAAACCAGAATTCTGAACAGTACACATTCAAACCATAGCAGAAGGTCATTAAGGTTAACAGAAGTCATAAGTTTGGGGCCCTAATCTGTTAGGACTGTGGCTTATAAAAAACCTCTCCCTCTCTCTCTCTCTCTCTCTCTCTCTCTCTCTCTCTCTCTCTGCTATGTGAAGGCATATAAAGAAGGCGTCTCTCTACAAGCCAGTAAGAGACCCCTCACTAGCAAATAAATCCTGCTAGACTTTGATATTGGAGTTTGCAGCCTCCAGAACTGTAAGAAAACAAATTTTTATTGTGTAAGCCACCCAGTCTGTGGTATTTTGTTATGGCAGATGGAACTGACTAGCACAGGAGCTTGGAGTAGGATGGTGGGAATGGGGAGATGTTCATGCCATTCACCCAGATCAACAACACAGGGCAAGAAGCAAGTTGGGACAGTGTAAGTTCAGATTCGGATATGTTAGATTAGGTAGAAATTCACATGAGGAGTTAAACAACTGAAAATATAGATTGGAAGCTCTGAAGAGAGGTTGGCTAGAGATATGGATTTAGGAGCCATCAACAACAGGGGGCAACTGAAGCCATGGGGATGGGTATACAGTGCAGGACGGGAGTTTGAACCTGGTCTCTGAGAAATGTCCAGAGATGGAGGAAGAGAATCATGATAGAGTGGTGACTCTGCAGCCAATGAGAGAATTTTAGAAAGGGGTGATTAACATTATCAAATGCCTGAGTGCCGGGCACATTTCTAGGAACATGTCTAAGTGTTTTGAAATGGCCCTTAAAATCAAGGAGCTGGCTGAACACAATGGCTCATGCCTGTAATCTCAGCACTTTGGGAGACCGAGCAGGTAGGATCGCCTGAGCCTAGGAGCTTGAGGTGGCTGTGAGCTATTATTACATCATTATACTCTGGCCTGTGCAACAGAGAGAGACCCTGTCTTGGGGAAACCTGCCCCCACCCCCCAACAAAACCCAGAAAACCAGAAAATAAGGAGTTTACAGTCTACCTAAACAGACATACACACAAACACATGGCAATTAGAAATCATTCATTTAGGATTAATTGCTCATTAATGTAACAGAATAGTGTAATAGAGACTCATCCATTTATTCTGCACATGTATATTGAGCACTCACTATGTGTCAGGCATTTAGTTGTCAGAAGAGGCAACTGGGTTTTTTAAGAGAAGGACATGACTTAGTTGTTAGGCTGGAAAGAATGATATTCTGGCTAAATGTAAAAGAACAAAAGCAGAGTAACATAGGTATATTGACTGGGATGGGCTTGGGAAGGTGGAGAGGATCTCTGGTTTTGGCCAGAGTCCAAAGAAGGGGGAATAATTTGGGGGAAAGTCTGCCTGAGTGAGTTGGTGCCATAGATTGGAGAGCTGGAAGGAACCCACCAAGTGTAGTTAGTCTCAGAAATTTTCTTGCTCCAGTATTTTCTAGGGCTTATGCTCCTACTGCTCCAACACAAGGCTGAAACCCCTTGTGTCAGGCTGTCAAGCTAATAGGGCCACTGCCTCCTCCAGAAAGGACATGCAGAAAGTGCAAGCTACTCCATTGGCCACCAAATGCGAGTTCAAATGCCCTCCGACTTGGAGAGGACATTCTCATAACGAGATTCTGAGGCAAAGCATAATTAAAAGAGGACTGTAGGCATAAGAGCAGCTTCCAAGCCCTGATCTACACCTGGGTTCTTTCAAATAGCTGGTGCAAGGAGATTGGGTGATCCAAAGAGTCAATTACAACTTATATTGGCTTTGGGTGGACCGATAGAGAGCCTGACATATGGTCGCGTTGATACTTAGAATGAGCGACTGCGCGGAGAATGTACTACCAGTCTCTGTCCACTACCAGTTTTCCCTGGCCAGGACCTAGTAGCAAAGCTTCCCAGAGACCGCTCTAAGGCCGTAGTTCTCCAGACGGCCGCCGGAAGAGGGCGCTGTGGATCGCCCCGGTCTGCAACCTTTAGCCCACAAGCACTGGGCTACGAGGGGGAATCCAGCCTCTGTCAAGTCCCAAAAAACCTTAGGCCTCAGAGATTCCCGCTCCAGCTTTCCCCCACCCCCAACCCACTGGCCTGGGATCGGTACCGCGGCTACCGGAAACTGCCTGGGACAAGCGTTGTGGGTGTGGGGGAGACAGGCTAGGGCGGGAGGTTGCAGGGGAGGAAAGCAGCGGAGGAAGGAACCCCAGCGCTGCTGGAGAGCCCGCGGGAAACGCGAACACCCGAGGCCCACGGGCTCACACTGTTGGGACTGCGATTTGTTGGGGAATGGGGGTCAGAAAGAGCTATAGGTTTCGACCCCCCAAAGCTGAATGAGACTGCACAGGTCCTGGGGCGAAAACACCCGCGCCGCCCACCGGGATCCTACCGGAATCTGTCCTTTAAATCTCGGGAGCAGCTGCGAACCTGCCTCAGAGCCGCAGGCGCCCTAGAGCGCCCCCGAGGGTGTCCCCGCCCCTTCCGACTGGAGCGGCTGGCTGATTCGCCGCGGAGCGCGGCGGCGCGGGCCTCGCAGGGCCAGCTGGCGGCTTCAGGCCCGTGCCCCCACCTCCCGTCTTCGTCTCGGTTTCTCCGCAGTTCAAAGGGGGCTGCTGAGCTCCCGTTGCTCTCTGCTTTGCAACCCGCTCCCCGGAGTCCCTCCTACCCAGGCTCCTTCCCGCCAGAGGGCGCCTCTGGAGTCGGTGGAGAAGGCAGGGGCTCTAAATACAAAAACTCAAGACGAGTTGAATCTTGGCTTGAACTGCATGACATGAAAATAGGCAAGTTTGGAGACCACAGGTGTTAACTTCTAGATGGGCTTGACCCGACAGAAAAACAGATTCTTCAACGCCAAAGGCCTAAGGACCGGACTTTTCTTCGACGGACTCGCCCTCATAGGCGCGCCCTCGCGTCCCATTCCCACCGCAGAGCACGCCTGTGCGAGAAAGGGAGACGCAGAAGCCGCGCTCCGATGTCTCTGCGCCCCACTCCCAGCCTGCCCACAGGCCACGACTTGAGAAACGCATTCCCAAAAGGAAGGTCCCCTCAAGGTCCTAGACGGTCAAGTCGGGAGAGAGAGCAGTCGAGGCACCTTTCTTCCACTGCGTTTGTGAAAGCCACCTGTCTGCACGCCCCGAGCTCCCGCGGTCCCTCTGAGGCTTTCGGCTCTGGTGCCTGGGAAAGCAGCGCAGAGGGGGCCCTGCCTGACCCCTCCAGAGAGAGGAAGCCC
>NW_022436990.1:6449421-6547695 GCF_009761245.1 Sapajus apella
TGTCTGCACGCCCCGAGCTCCCGCGGTCCCTGTGGGCTTTTTGTTGTGTGCCTGGGAAAGCAGCGCCGAGGGGGGCCCTGCCTGACCCCTCCAGAGAGAGGAAGCCCGAGGCACGCCTCCTATCTTGGGGTTGCACAGCAGCGCCCCCAAGCGTCCAGTCGCGCTCCTGCCTTCCTCTCCCTGCACCTGGTTGCCTCGACGGCACTCGCGAGCCCAGCTCAGCTTGGCCTAGAAGTCTGTGCCTGGCTGTGGGAGACCCTAGGGAGCAGCTGAGGGGCCCAAGTGCTTCTTGTTAAAGGTCAAAGGCCTAGATTAACAGTTTCTATATATAAAAAATACGGAATCAGAGGGAATAACTCCTTTTGCTAGCGACTTCTGTGATCTACAAACTCAGGCACGTGATCTCGTCCTGAATTGTTTGGATCACTAGCACAAACCAGGCCAGTACACAGGGCAGGGTGTGACCCTTTTTACAGCTCAGGAAACAGGTGTGCGCTAGGAGGCCGTGTTTTCTTCGCATTTTTCAAGGCACTGGGGGACTCAAAGGTAGATAAAACAGGGTCTCACCCTCAAAGAGAGGAGCCAGGAAACACACTGGTTTATTCTGGCTGTGATGGTAGTGACTCCAGGGTGTGGTGGGAGCCCACAAGAGCGGTACTGCATAGCTAGAAAGTGGCAAAGCCAAGGTCAAACCTAGGACTTCTGACTTTACTCAAGGGCTCCTCTCACGAACTTGGAATGCTGGGAGATTAAGAATTGGTGCGGAAACCCACACACAAACCTCCATTACAACCCTCTCTATCTCATTGGACCCTGCAGTAACATCTATCAGAAAGTAACTACATATTATTTGGGTGATTTATTGTGAATGTGTAAGCTCCGTGTGAGTAGGAGCTGGATCTAGATTAAGGATGAATTTTCGGGCCTAGCACAGTCCCTGGCACTGAGCCCGAGCTGAATAAATAGTGTTGAGCGAATCATAAATTGCGAAAAAACTCGGAGAAAAATAACACTACCAGGAGACAGAGTCGCTCAGGCCTTAGAGAAGGACTGCAAAGGGAGTTAGAAAAAGCAGTTGCGGGGTGGGGCGGTGAGACAGGTGGTTCCTCCTCACAGTTCCACCCGGTCCAAGCTACAGATCTGAATTACCCTTCTGTATGAGCCCTCTGTTGTCTCGCAAAGTGACACTGGAGGGAAAGAAGGAAGTGTCCCCGTGGCCATGCTGGTGTGAGCAAAGGCTGACGGCGATTTCGCTCGTCTAGGGCCGAGCCTGGGCCTTCGCCCCCTCGTATTCCCGGCCGAGCCCCAGCCAGCGAAGCAGAGTGTGGTTGGAATTAAGGCAGCGACCGTGTGAGGCCGCGCCAGGGAAAGAGAGGGGCCAGCGTTGGGCACTGCCCTGCCCTGATCGCTCCCCACTGTGCCCACTCCACCCGGGAGCGAGTTAGTTGTGGAATAAAGGAAGACACGCAGACTTCGAGAAGTGGAATTGGGGTTCTTCGTATTCATGGGAAAAAAATTACTGATTTAGCTGGGGTCTGCCCTATTTAGGATGAATCCGATGGTGCCTGAGAAAGCAGCGCAGAGAGGGCCCTGCAAGACCCCTCCAGGAGGAAAGAAAGAATGCTCCTCGGTCAGAAGGAGGTGTTTTGGGCCATGGGAGGGACACTCAAGGCCTTTGCTTGGATAAGCTCGGGGATACAGATATCCTCCTCTTCCCCACAAGACGCCTTAGTCTCCGGGCTTATTCTTGGCGGTGCAGCGGTCCTGGGGAAGAAGGCACAGCCGCGTGTTGAGAAGGGGCTGGGATAGGAGAGGCGCTGAAGCCTGGGCGGCAGGGCTCTGCAAAGGCCCAGGCGGGGTGAAGACGAGAGCTTGCTGGCGAGCGCGAGAAGCACGCCTGCAGACAGAGGTTGAAGCGCAGTCCCAGTTTCGCCCCAGAGGGAAGCGCGAGTCTTTGCCCGCACCAGCCACTGCGAGCTCCGCTCCAGTTCAGCTCCCAGACTCGCCACCTGCTGCGCGGTTCTGGGGAGAGGGTTACTGGTCCAGAACGGCAGGGCAGGGGCTCCCTCCAGAGCTGCAGGCCCGGTTGCCCTGGGACTCTCCCAGCTGGAGGCCAGGGAGCTGCCAGCCACGTGCACCTGTGACCTGCTGAGAGGCTGAAAAGCTGCCCAGGGACGAAGGCCGAGGAGACAGGACCCAGGGGCTGTGGAAGATTCATCCAACTCTTACTCAAGTCTGGGGACCTAAAGAGGGGGTGGGGATAATCATGATAATAACTACGGCATTCTCCAGTGCTGGCACCGAGCTGAAAAACATTCAAAGCTTTCAAAGCACTTTGATGTGCTCCATCTTACTTGAATCTCACAAAAACCTTGCGAAGAGTGATCTCCACTTCTAAATGGCGTTGAGACTGGAAGAGATGTACAGCATTCTACACTTGGTGTTTCTTAAATTTACCAACAACTATAAAATAATGGCGAGTGAGAGAAAGAAGCTGGGTAACTGGGAAACCCACCCCGCCTTCGCAATCAGACCCCATTCGGGACGCAGGCCCGCCCGGGTCGAGCCTGCAAACAAGGTCTGTATTCAGCGTTGCCAGTTCTCTGTGGTTCGCTTAAGCCCAGCGTCGTCTCCCCTCCTTGCTTAGACACCACAGTGACCAAGGCGCAGTTCGTCGGATCCTGAGAGCGCCCCCCAGAGAACCCCCTGGGAAGGAAGGGCAAGCAGCAGGGCTTCGCGCTGGTCTTTCGCAACACAAGCGGCGAGAGCGCGTCTCCCTGCGCAAACGCAGGGTGTTCTCCCCAGCGCTGCCATGGGGGCGGCACGGAAACGCGGGTCCAGGTGGGAGGGCGGTAGGTGCCCTGCGCTTTCTTTCCGCTGATAAAGAAGGTAGGCGGTGAGAAAAGAGAATGTTAGCATAGACGTTGGCTTTATATTGAGGGAATACAGAGCACTCTTCAAGGAGAGGGCTGAAATCTTTAAAAACAAAACTTTCCGTACTATAATTGCTATTAATAATAGTAATAATAAAAGGAACCTGGATGAATTAAGTAGCTCAAAACTGCCTGTTCATCATCAGGAACTCCCTTTCTGCACGGAAGGGAGAGAAAATGTGAAAACAAAAACTAAATTCAAGAAGCTCCTTGGCCGGTGCGGGTGTCTTGGGGGCACCTGCCAGGCTCGGCCGGGGAGCGCTCCGCCCTCCCAGCCCCTAGCGCGGAGAGGAGGCTAAAACAGCCAAAGAGAAAGCCAAACAAAAACAATAATAAAAACGTTTAAAATACAAGGACAAAAACCGGAGTCGGTCTCAAAATCTGCGCGGTGCAGGGCTCCACTCGGTAGTCGACTCGGCTGCAGGCCCCAGCCTGGCCGGAGTAACGTGGGGGACGCCCCCGGCCCAGCTGGGGAGCGCAGCCCACAGCTCCCCCTCGCCAGGCGCCCAAGGACCCTCAAGGCGCGGGGCCCACACTTGAAGCCTGGGAACGCGCAGACAGGAAACCCACTTCCTCCTAAGCAGTTTCTTGCTCGTCGGATGAGAGGCGCCCAATTGAAGCAGAATGATCCTCATCTACTAATATCCAGCATGGCCACAAAGCGACTGGCCATTTACGCCACCACTTTAAACAAAGATATTTGGTTATTCCCGGGAAGCAAGTGCACTTTTGCATGGCTGAGCTCCGGGCGGAGGCGAGCCTCAGCCCAGCCTCCCGCCCGCCAGGCTGCCTGCACCTCGGCTTTCGCCCCCTCCTGGCCAGCGCTCCAGCCGCCGGGGTTCAGGTTCCGTTCCGCCCGGCTACAGACTGACGGGCACTCACGCCGCTCCCTGCCCGTGCTCTCCCAGAAGCATCAGAGGGGAAAACAGCGTGGCTCTGGGCTCGGGTGCTAGGGCTGTGATGTCCTCGGAAAGTCAACTCCAGCCCCAGAACTCCTCGTGTCTGGGAGATGGGCGAGGGTCAGGGACACCAGGTTTGTTCGAGGTGGGGCAACTTCAGTGACGGACCCTCCCGTTAGACCCCTTCCCATGCTCCCAGCTCAGGGGGCCAGTGCTGTGTTTGCTCGGCCTGGGGTGGGGGTGGGGAAAGACCTGGGGGGAGGCGTGTTGGGGGTGGTGGCCCACAGAAAAACCCCTGAGCTGCGGGGGCGGGTGGTGGCTTGGGGATCCGGGACAGCCTCCGGGAGGCAGTCGATCCCCTACTCAGCGCCCCCTCCGCCCGCTCGGAGTCTCTTGGGTAGAAGGAAAGGGGGCGGGGAGCAGAGGTGTCCCTCTGACGGCTGCAGAAGAGAGGCAGACAGACTGACAGACACGTAGACCAACGGTGCGGCCCCAGGGTTCGTCCCCAGACTCGCTCGCTCATTTGGTGGCGACTGGGGCTCAGCGCAGCGAAGCCCGATGTGGTCCGGAGGCAGTGGGAAGGCGCGGGGCTGGGAGGCCGCGGCGGGAGGGAGGAGCAGCCCCGGCAGGCTCAGGTGAAACCCCCACCCCGTCCCTCGGCCCCCTCCTCCCAAAGACCTGTCCCCGCCCGGGGAACCCCAACCGAATTGGAAAGTGGTTCCACTTTGTAACTCCGCAAGTTGGTTGCAAAGCAGCATTTACCTTCCTTCCTCCCAACCATCTCTCCTCCTCTGTTACTCCTCCACCCCACCTCCTGCCCTCCCCGCTCTCGGCTCCCTCCTCCTTCCCCTCCTCTCCACCTCCTCCCCGCGCGCCGCTGGTACCCCACAAAAAATGGGGGTGGGGGTGTCTAAGGGAGGGGGGAAATGCTTTGGGTCTCGTCTCTGCCTCTCTCTCTCTCTTTGAGACCTAAAAATCCTGACAAGTGAAACTTAAAGGTGTTTACCTTGTCATCAGCATGTAAGCTAATTATCTCGGGCAAGATGTAGGCTTCTATTGTCTTGTTGCTTTAGCGCTTACGCCCCGCCTCTGGTGGCTGCCTAAAACCTGGCGCCGGGCTAAAACAAACGCGAGGCAGCCCCCGAGCCTCCACTCAAGCCAATTAAGGAGGACTCGGTCCACTCCGTTACGTGTACATCCAACAAGATCGGCGTTAAGGTAACAGCAGAATATTTGGCAAAGGGAGAAAAAAAAAGCAACGAGGCTTCGCCTTCCCCCTCTCCCTTTTTTTTTCCTCCTCTTCCTTCCTCCTCCAGCCGCCGCCGAATCATGTCGATGAGTCCAAAGCACACGACTCCGTTCTCAGTGTCTGACATCTTGAGTCCCCTGGAGGAAAGCTACAAGAAAGTGGGCATGGAGGGCGGCGGCCTCGGGGCTCCGCTGGCGGCGTACAGGCAGGGCCAGGCTGCACCGCCGGCCGCGGCCATGCAGCAGCACGCCGTGGGGCACCACGGCGCCGTCACCGCCGCCTACCACATGACGGCGGCGGGGGTGCCCCAGCTCTCGCACTCCGCTGTGGGGGGCTACTGCAACGGCAACCTGGGCAACATGAGCGAGCTGCCGCCGTACCAGGACACCATGAGGAACAGCGCCTCTGGCCCCGGATGGTACGGCGCCAACCCAGACCCGCGCTTCCCCGCCGCCAGTAAGTGAGGCCGCCCCACTGCGGGGCCGCGGGCTGAGCTCAGGAGGTGCGGCGAGAGCCGTCCAGAAGGCGCGGCGCCGGCAGGCTGCCCGCTAGGCATCAGGGTGGGCGGCCCGGCAGCGGCGCCAAGTACTAGGGTGTGGGAGCTGGGGATGTTTCCCTCTGCTCGTCTGGGGGTCCAAGAACAGGCAATTGGTAGCGCTGGGGTCCTGCGGTCAGATGCGGGTACTCGGTGTCTCCTAGGCGCGGTGGACTGGCAGCTCTGCTCCGCTCAGAAGACCTCAGGGAGTCCAGGGAAGCGACCCCGAGCTCAGGGAGCAGAGCGCGGAGAAGCCAGGCCCGGTCAGGAGGGAGGCTGCCCTGTTGGGAGGCACTGGAGCGCCCGGCCCGGTCCTCTCTCTAGCGGAGTCTGGGCAGGTGGGAGACTTGCAGTTCCGGAGGGGACTCTGAGGGGCTGAGCAGGTGCCCTCACTGGGGCCGACAGGAGAGAAGCCAAGAGGCAAAGCATCTGGGGGCTCCAGCTTTTGGAAGTCAACACCCCCTCGCCTAACCTCTCCAAATTGGGGTCTACCGTGGGACTCCAGCTCCCGGCCTGAGCCCAGTTCGCCGCCTGTGGCCAGCTAATCTCATTGCTCTGACCTGGGCTGGGCAGGCACTAAAGGAGCAGAAGCGGCCTTTTCCCCACTGCGCCTATTGGTTCGAAAAAGGGAACTGAGACTGAGGGTGGGCAGCCCGGGTTGGGGCTGTGAGCGCTCCAGTGCAGCCCTCGACGGCCACCGCCTGGGGCAGACGCTGGCAGTCCCCAGAGGATGGGCCTCTTGGGGCCGAGCTCTAGGCTGCCTGGGTCAGTAGGGCGCCGTCGGGTCGGGGCGGGCCGGGCCGGCCAATGGCGCGGAAAACTGGGGTGGCCTGGCCCGGCCTGGCCCCGGCCGACGCTGTGCGTTTGTCGCTTACAGTCTCCCGCTTCATGGGCCCGGCGAGCGGCATGAACATGAGCGGCATGGGCGGCCTGGGCTCGCTGGGGGACGTGAGCAAGAACATGGCCCCGCTGCCAAGCGCGCCGCGCAGGAAGCGCCGGGTGCTCTTCTCGCAGGCGCAGGTGTACGAACTGGAGCGACGCTTCAAGCAACAGAAGTACCTGTCGGCGCCAGAGCGCGAGCACCTGGCCAGCATGATCCACCTGACCCCCACGCAGGTCAAGATCTGGTTCCAGAACCACCGCTACAAAATGAAGCGCCAGGCCAAGGACAAGGCGGCGCAGCAGCAACTCCAGCAGGACAGCGGAGGCGGCGGGGGCGGCGGGGGCGCCGGGTGCCCACAGCAGCAACAGGCTCAGCAGCAGTCGCCGCGCCGTGTGGCCGTGCCGGTCCTGGTGAAAGACGGCAAACCCTGCCAGGCGGGTGCCCCCGCGCCGGGCGCCGCCAGCCTACAAGGCCACGCGCAGCAGCAGGCGCAACAGCAGGCGCAGGCCGCGCAGGCGGCGGCAGCTGCCATCTCCGTGGGCAGCGGTGGCGCCGGCCTTGGTGCACACCCGGGCCACCAGCCGGGCAGTGCAGGCCAGTCTCCGGACCTGGCGCACCATGCCGCCAGCCCCGCGGCGCTGCAGGGCCAGGTCTCCAGCCTGTCCCACCTGAACTCCTCGGGCTCGGACTACGGCACCATGTCCTGCTCCACCTTGCTATATGGTCGGACCTGGTGAGAGGACGCCGGGCCGGCCCTAGCCCAGCGCTCTGCCACATCGCTTCCCTCCTGCCCGCCACACAGACCACCATCCGTCGCTGCTCCACGCGCTTCGACTTTTCTTCAGAACCTGACCGCTTTTCGACCACGGAACAACAACAACAACAACAACAAAAACACAAAGGCCAAATTGCTGGACGTCTTTCCTTTTTTGCCCCTAAAATTTGTGGGTTAAAAAAAAGACAGACAGAAAGAAAGAAAATAAAAATAACCAAGCGAATCCAATTTCTTAAGGAATCTTTAAGCAGAGAAGGGCATAAAACAACTTTGGGGGTGTCTTTTTTGGTAATTCAAATGGGTTTCCCACCCTAGGGCAGGGCACAGTTTGGAGAGGGCTCTGTGCTGACATGGCTCTGGACTCTAAGGACCAAACTTCACTCTGGGCACACTCTGCCAGCAAAGTGGACTCGCTTGTAAATACCAGGATTTTTTTTTCTTTATTATTTTTTTTTTTTTGTTATTTCTAAGAAGGGAGGACGGGAGCTGGGGAGAGCAAAGAGTCTTCGACACAACCCACTTGTCACTGACACAAAGGAAGTGCCCCCTCCCCGGCGCCCTCTGGCCGCCTAGGCTCAGCCACGACTGTCCCTCCGCGAAAACTGTTACGTTTGATGTGAACTTGTAGCTGTAAAACGCTGTCAAAAGTTGGACTAAATGCCTAGGTTTTAGTAATCTGTAAATTTGTTGTAAAAAGAAAAACCACTCCCAGTCCCCAGCCCTTCATATTTTTTATGGGCATTGACAAATCTGTGTATATTATTTGGCAGTTTGGTATTTGCGGCATCAGTCTTTTTCTGTTGTAACTTATGTAGATATTTGGCTTAAATATAGTTCCTAAGAAGCTTCTAATAAATTATACAAATTAAAAAGATTCTTTTTCTGATTAAAACCCTCCTTTTTGTTTGGTTTTGATTTGGCTTTAAATGGCTTTTGGTGGGGCGCGGGGAGCGGCTTGGGAGGATCTTGTTTTTGGTCTGATGAGAATCAAATTGTTTGGGTTTGAGTTCAAAGGATTCTGAACCGGTTAAGGAGGTAAAGAGGCCAGGCCTAGAGTCCCTGCCCCACGGGAAAAGGGAGTTTTGTTCTGCCTCGGAACCTGTGTGGAACCAAATGTTGAGCAGTCCTGAGACTGCAGTGGAGGACAGAAATGCCAAACTACTTCCACCAAGAGGGAGAGGGGAAGAGGAAGAGAAAGAGATCAAAAGATTCATTTTCAGAGTCAGACTTTTGTTGATAGGAGCTTCAGAACTGTCTGCTGTCTACTGTGGTCTCACAAAGCTGAGCCAACGTTTTAAAACAGTGAGAGAAGACAACTATTTTAAATAACTCTGAATGAGTTCTGGTTTTTAGTGAATGGATCGCCTCTATAGATTTGAACATTGAACCTTTTTTCCTTAGCGGAGCTCCTTCACAGAATTCGGTGAGAGACTGTTTTGGAAAGTGAGGAAGTCATTCTGGGGTTCTGTTTGTGCCCTAAAACAGGGATGCCCTCTCGGGGACCAGCAGCAGACACCCCAGCCACTGCTGCTTTTGGCTCTTTTGGCCTCCAATGAAGCAAAACTGTGTGACAGGACTGAGGATGTCCCAGGAAGGACTTCAGGAGCTGAGATTTCACTCTTTATTGCACTGGTTTTTTATCTCTGGGTTCCTAAATTTTTGTAGCAATGAATCTTTCTCCTGTTTCCAGTTCTTCACTTCCTGGCCACTACTTCCCACGCCCAGAAAAAAAAAAAAAAAAAATTCATTTTTGATTCCTTTCTTCCGACCTCTAATTTCCTGGTCTCCTCAGCGTTCAGTGTTTTTGTTGGGAGCTCCATTAGGGATGAGAGGGAGGAAAAAAGGAATGGTTTGAACACAGAAAAAATTGTAGTTTCTGGATGGCTGTTGCTCCTTCTGGGTCACTCTTGCTAAATCTTCGAGCGGGGGAAAGGCTGCTGAGGGAGCGAGGCATATGCCCCTCCCAGTACTTTCCTCTAGGCCTGGAAGTACTGGATTATGGGCAATTGATTCTTATTTGGCATGTATTCACTTCTCACCTAGATTTTCAACTTTCTTTTTCTTGTCCCTCTCTTCTCCTCTTTCATTTCATTGTCTTCATCTCTTCCCAAGCCCTCCCTGCAGATCCCCCACCAAGAGCTTGTTAGGAAAGTAGACTGGCCAGAGTCCTCGCTCTGGACCCAGCAGTCCTCTTTGTTGACTTCCTGGAGGCTCCTCTGGCGTGATGCCTTAAGACTGGGGGCTAGGCCCGGCTTTGTCCCTCAGAAACCTGGGCCTGACTGCGGAGACACGGTTTCCAATATCCAGAGGGACTCGTAGATTCCAAAGAGGAGAGTTGGGTTCAGTGAGTGTCCTGGTTGGAAGGCTGGGAAGGGAGATTTTAGCAAGTCTCACATTTTGGAAAACAAATAAACAAAAACCTGTAAAGTTTGACCACTTGCGTTGGAATGGCCAGCCATGGTTCCAGGATAGGGAGTGTAGGTGGCTAAGGCATCCAGCTCAGACCAGGCGGACAGGGACGTGGATACTGCAGCTGCTGTTTGGCTCTAGGTCCGAATCCCACAGGGTTGGAGCTTCACTTAACCTGCCCCACCCTAGCCCAAGCCCGGACGGGGACGGAGCTGGCGGCGCCCGGCTGTGGTCAGGGCGGCTGCCCCGCTCCACATTCTAGCCGGGAGCCAGCCCTTGGGAATCACTGTTTTAGTAAGCTGTGGTACCCCCGGTCTTAATCACGTTTGCACTGGATGGAGTTTCCATCAGATACATTCTTCTCCTTGCTGTCTAGAGTCGGCTTAGTTTGAAGTTTGTTTACTTGTCCCGGGGAAAGGTGAACTCAGTCGGGTTTACGGACCGACAGAGACAAACAGTACCTCGGTCTCTTTCTCGCCATCAATCACAAGGGCTCCATCTGCTCCCGCTCCCGCTTCCGGCTGGGTGACTTGTCGCAGCTGCAGGTAGAGACCTAGAATGCAATCTGAAGCGTTTCATTAGGGAAATAGGTGCGCGCAAGGCTCAGTACAAGAGGGTTCTGAAGCCCGGGGACACTCTCTGCCCCTACAGCACCGTCGGCTTCTGTAAAGCCAGCCGGCCTCCTTCCCTGGAATCCCCTGCATCAACTCATGCCAACAACTCCTGCCCAATTTCTGGCCTCCCCTCTTGGAGAAATGAGCATTCCAAGGATGTGCCTGGTGCTGAGGTGCTTGGAAGTTTCCGAGGTTTGGGAACAGTACAGTTCACCCCGAAATCACCGCGAAGCTTTGGCTCCGTCAAAGTACCCTACCCATCACTAGGCCCCAACGGCTGCGAGGAGTGGGGGAGATTTTGCACACTGCACCCCCCCTTCCTCCTCTCCCCACCCCCACTTCGCCATGTAAACACGAGGACTTTCTCGAGAGCCTTGGAGAGCCGCTCTAGTGGCTTCGGGCCCTGAAACCCCAGGCTGGGCTTGTTTGATGTTTAGCATCCCAAAGCGGCTCCCCACCCTGGCCCCAGCCTGGTAACTGGGAGCTGTGGGCAGGAGAGGAAGGAAATCAGCTCTCTCAGCTAGCTAGGGGGTCAGGGACTGGGCCAGGCTCAGAAGCGGGGAGAAGAGCGAGACAGAGATGCTCTGAGCAGGGGAGACAGGGATACCAGGCTGCAGCCGCTACCAACAAGGGCACACACTGCGGTCCTCAAGGCCAGGAGGCGGGTGGGGGCAGGGAATGCTTCAGCCAACAGGGCAGGGGCTCGGCCCTGCTGCTGGCCCGGTGGGAAGTAGCCTGGGGCCCCGCGACTGAAATCCGAGCCAAGCCCGGACACTCTCCGCTAGAAACGCTCTGGCGCGCACTCCAGGAGACTCGGAGGCCCCGGGCGCTCTTGCCCAGTGTCCTTGTAGGAGGCTTCTTCCCGAAGCTTAGAGTTTGGCTTTTCATAGGGAAAGACTTGCTCGGGAGCCTTCTAAAAGATTTTAAATCTTCCTGGGCCAGGGCTAGGGAGCTCTAGTGACAGTGCCTTGGTCTGGCATCCAAGACTCCAATTTTGAGGCCGCAGGGAGGAATTCTCAGACTGTAGAGGCCGCCCAGCCTTCAGCGCGCTCACCGCGTCCAAGCGTCGGTGAGGGGCTATCTCAAGGCACGAGTGCACAAAAGGTAGCGCGAGTCTCTTCTCAGGCGATCCACATAAGAGGAAAGGAGAGCGGGGTTTTCTGACTTCCAACTCATTAGGGACCAGGTAAGGTCAATGCTTTCTCTATTATGTCTTTATCTTAAAAGCGGGTCAATTTAAGATAAGGGAAAAAAAATCCAGGATCTGTATGAACCGTGCTGATAAAGACTGACCCCTTTTCTGAACTAAAAGCAAGCCAGGCAGACATTCATTTTCTAAACAAGAGAGTTCTGAGAAGCTGCCTTGAATTCTGATCGTATGTCTCCAGACCTCGCTCTCCCTTCCCTGCTCCCCACCCCCCAATTATTAGGGCGAGGAAGCAGAGTGAGTAGACGATTTTATTTGTGGAGAACTAGGAAGCCCATTGGGAGATGAGAACGTGAGATGATATAATTCTTAGGCATGGGTTGCTGGCTGGTTCAGTTCAACTAGGGCTTTCTTTTCAAAGGAAGGAAAGTGAAACACTGGTACTGGGAAGGACTAGGCTGAATGTTTTCTCTGCTCGGCTAGCTCCTGGTTAGGGAACGCTGGACACCGTGTTTCTCTGGCTCTCCATGCCTTCCTGGCTGGTGCGTTCCTCCTGGTGCAGTTGCATTTCTGAGGCTTCAGACCACCCTCTGTGGGGCCCAGTTTGAAAGCTTACCTCAACTTGGAGCACAGAAAGTTTTCTGATGCTCCATCAGCCAGTTGCTTCTAGAAGGGGTACCCTATTTTCAGTCACCCTCTCTACAAAGTTTGTCCATCCAAGCTGAAGGAATTGAATATGGATGGGAGCAGACAAAAGTACGTTTTATTGAAGGGGGTTTGCATGTGCCCTTATCCTCACCTCATGTAGTTGTATTTCTGAACTTTCTTTAATGAATCTCAGAGGAATGGAGAAAGAGCAGGCTCAGCAACTTGGCAGCACAGTCTTTTGCCTCAGCCGAAGCCACAGCTGAAGTGGCCGGCTGCATTTCTCTCTGATAGTGACCTAATGCCCAACTTGGTGGGCATCAAGGCATGTTCTTGGGCTCCTGTGCCTCTCCATGCTTGATAATGTTTCCCATTTCATCTCTGCTTTCTAAGCATATATTACCCTTGTTATTATGAGTTGTAGCAAAGTTTCGGAAAGGGTGAGATTTAAATCCATTTTCCTGTTTTATTTATTTTTGTTATTTGCAAGACATTTGAACATAAATTGATCACTGTTAGTGCTCTGCCCAAAATATAAATAAAACATAAACATGAATGTGGCAGGCAAGGGGACTTGTTAAAGAGAACTCTTGCCTCCCAGATAAAATCCACATCTAATACTGATTGTACACAGATGTCTATGTATATATGTATGTGTGTATAAAAGTATATATACATATGTAACTATCTTACACACATATGTCTAGTTTATAAGATATTCAAAAGAAAAAACTTCAATATAGAATTATCAGTAAGAGATTTTACAGAACCTGTTAGATGCACTACTCAATTAAGGTGTCTCATGAAAGAGTTTCCTTAAAAATTCAAATAGGCCAAAACTCTTTAGTTTTACCCACTTTAAGTCAGACTATTTATTTATTGTCATGTGAAACTCTGGATAACTAATTATGTTTTAGGAAATATTAAAATCTGTTCCTAAAGAATTTGAACTTGATGTCTGAGACACAGCTGTGGATAAGACTTTTTGAGGCATTCTATAACAAAAAAGAAATTGTCCCTTTCCAAACTTATATTATCCACCTATAAAAATCATTGGCATAAATACTACTGCCCTGGGGCAACAACAAAAACAACTAACACATGAAAACTGTTTCTGCTCCACATTTGAGGCAAACGGCCTCTTGATTTCAGCCTTTAAGCGTTCACATAGTATTGCAAATAAGAGGGCAAGTCAGTGTTATCTGATAACAAGGAAGAAGACCGACTAATTTTCCTCTCCCTTTGCCCCTCTGTTTCACACATTTCCAGAGAATCTGGTCTTTGATTGTTAGATCTTGCTGTTAGTAACAGCAGGCTGTTGGTGGAGTGTTAAACATTCCATTCTAGAGTATTGGTGATTGTTGATAATTTCATTTCTATAAAATCAGAGCTATCAGGCCATGAAGTGTCCTTGGATATCCTTCTTCTGTCTCTATGCTCTGGATCCAGTCTATGGAAAATGACCCACAACAGGTTGGCCTCCACCTTGCCTGGCATTCTCCCTCCTAATGCCGCTGCTTGAAAGGTCCAAAGCTCTAGGAAAACAAGACTTTATTTGGCCCGCGTGCTACTGATTTACCCGATCTCTACGGCACACACAGGGCTGAGTGCGCGCGCACAGATGTAAACCTGGGAATTACCGTAATGACATGAAGAGGACTGAGAGCTAGTTCTTTGAGCTGGCTGCACGCTCTGCCATAACCCAGCAGACCCAGTCAACGTCTAAGGAACTGGATATGTCTATATGTAAAGCAAACCTCGCAAAATTATGGTCCCAACAGATGCTTCCAGACAAGTCTCTAAACAGATTTGTAGAGACAGACTTTTCTAGAGGAGACTCAAATCACAGAGGATTAAATCTCTCTTTCTTGCCACTTGATGGTGCCTCAAGGTCTGTAAGGCCTGGGTTGGGACTAAGGGCTTGGGGGGCTGGGCATTGACAGCTTTTTCCTTCCCTTCTAACACTGCCTCAGAAAGAATTGCAACTCTCAAACCACCGTAGTGCACAGAGCACACATCCCTACCTCAAGCCACAGCAGACAGAAGTTGTAGCTAGTTCATCACTATCCACCCACCCACAGTATTAACTGAAATGTCAATCACTGCTCCCTGGCCGCACTATTTCCTGGCAGGACTCCTGATCCTGGGACTGGGTGCAGTAAGCTTTGGGAGTGCTGCATTGTATCATACCTACAACTCACACAATAGATAAAACTCAGACATCTCTCTACACATCTACATAGTCCATTGGCTTCATACTGAAATCAAACAGAAGAACCTTTTGGAAATATTTAACAAAAAGCCAACCCACTCATAGCCATCATTTAGCACTGGGTGGGGGTAAAGAGAAAGAGAAACCCTTTGAGATATATGGTATCATACAAACATGTTCACATTAATCTTCCTGTATGAACCATTTTTTAACAATTACAATGCCATGTCAATACAGTTAGTTGTTGAAAATTCTCAACATGGCTAAATACTTAGATTGCATTAGTCGTGTGCCTGTGAAAGCTAGTTGGGGGTTGTGTATGTGGTTCTGCTCAATGGAAAGACAGAAAAAAGAAGCCAGAGTGTAAAGGAGACAGGGAGAAAAGAGAAACAACTATTCCTGGTGAAAATGTGTGAGCTTCTGCGGGAGGCTGCAGCAGCTGAGAAGTGCTGGTTATATACAGCTGGGTCGAAGTGATGGGGTGGGGGGGCAGTGGATGACTGTGTGGTGTGCTTGTGGTGTTTAGGGAGTGATCCTAGTGGGGAGGGCTTGGGAGACGGCTGGGATGTGGTGTGTGTACCATGTCTGAGCTTTGGGCCGGTAATACAATGGCAATGTAATTATCTGGCTGAAACATGCTCAAATGGCAAAAAAGTTGCAAAATAGATCGACCTCCCCAGGAAGAGACAGAGCTGGTTACAGAGGTCTGCAGCCATCATCCTTTTTTCAATACATTTTAAACAAGAGGATCTAGCGAGTGATTCTGATTCAATACACATAATCAGTTTGCAAGTCTTATTTCCATTTGAAAACAGGGCCATTTGCAATCATAAGAGCCGGACACGCTGAAAGATACGGAGTGCATTCCGAGTAGATGATGGGTGACAGAATCTGTAGGCAAGCACTAAATATTTTCTTCCAGCTTCAGACCTTGTGCATCAGTCTTCGGTCCTGATGTATTTTAAATGGAATATTCCTGTTGAATATATAATTTAATTGCTTAGAAAATGGAGACTCCATGGTTGGGAGGAAAAAATCGACAAGAAAGGTAACAGAGGAACCACGTTGATTGTGCTTCTCCTCGATACTGGTTAACAGTCATTTAATGAAGAGTCTACAGATTGGGTAGAAGACTTAATGAAAAAATTGAACTGGTTTTTAAGGGAACGGCTGCCAGACGGTGTAGCCGGGGACTAACATTCTCAGGCTGAAGCTGCGAAGCCCTAGGTGGGTGTGGCAGGGACTGGCAGGGAGTCTGCGGGGCCTTCAGGGAAGCCCAGGGACAACTCTGCGGCCTCTCAATGACGCCGCCAAAGACCTGGGGGCCCCCTCGCGTCCGGCTGTTCCAATTGGTTGCCAGGTGTCTAAACTAGAAGTGTGGGCACTTGAAGAAACCTCGGCCTGTCTTAGGGTCTCTCGCTGAGAAAGTTTTGGTTTCTAGGACCTAGAGAAGCAGCTGTCCCAGGCCTTCCGCTTCCTGCCCGCAGCCTCATCCTCTCGCACCCGCCAGATCTGGGTCTCCCCAGGCCCAGTCCTCACCCCGCCCACTCGCCGCCACTCTCCCGACACCCAGGCGGCAGCCTCGCTCTCGGCCCCCGCCCGCCCAGAGTCTCCGCGTCCCCGCGCCCCGCCCTGCCCCGCCCTTGCCCAGGCTCTCCCTCACGTTCCCGCGCTGGGAACAGCCACAGCCGCGCCCCCCTGCGGACGCGGGCCCCAGCACCTCCCGGAGACCACACCGGCAAGTCTGGTGTGCGGAAGAGTAGAAACTTCCCGGGAATTTCGATCCCAGAATAACAAATAATAGTTCACTAGGTCACGACGATGATGCAAACCCTAACTTGCAAGGATTTTTTAAAAAGATCTTAACGTACAATCTTTGTTTGTACAAATAAACGAAACCAAACAAAGCCAGCGAGCGGCTGCTGTTTCCCTGGCGAATTTTCTTAAGGAAAAGAGAGATTCCGTCTCTGCCCAGGTATCAACATCTAACGAACGTTCCAGCAGATTGAAACTCAACCTAACAACTGTATCTTCTTAATGCTGATTCCATTTTTATTTCAAATGGGGTAATTTACTAGCCTCATCAAAGTGGTACCTCGTAGGCAGGTGTGTTTTTGGATATCCTCGTAAAGCATTTCTGCTTCTGGGAAGATCTCAGGAGAACCAATAGATGAGGTGTGTGTATGTTGGGGGATGGAGGTGGGATTCTGTACAGCTCATGGCCCTGCTTGTTCAATTTCCTGCAAAACTCATCCTAAAAGCCCCAGGGTTCTCTTTAATAGGTGCCAAATGGCAGGGACCCCAAAGGTCTAAATATTTCATTCTTCCTCCCTATACCTCCCTCACTGCGCCGTCCACTCCCAGCTATAAATTCTAGATTTTTTTTTCCGTCTCTAGAACCCATCTTGTGGATAACTGAGAGTGGCTCAGAGGCACTAATCTGCCCTGGGATGAGGTGGGGGTGGCAGTGGAGGTAAGGCCTCCCACAGGCTCACTGGTTCTGCAGACTGGGAGGACAAAACTCCTACAACTGGCAGGAGGTGAGATGGATGCTGGGACCACAGGACCTAGTCTGCTAGGGGAAAGGGAAACAGGCTCCCTTGCCTGAGGACAGAACCTCAGACTAGACTTGATTGGGTGGACAGGAATGTGGTGCCCAAGAGCAGCAGAGATCCAGGGCAGGAAGTTTCAGCCACCCGACAGCCCCATAGAGATATATTGCCCACATGACTATTTCTAGAAGTGGTGCTTGATTTGTGCTGATCCTTTCATACCCTCCTGGACTCACGATATACAGGTGCTCACTAGCTTAAGCCTTCAGGTGCAATCCCAGTCAGGGAGAAGAAACTTCAGCCTGCCCTTCTCAAGGAGACCCCTCCTGCCTTCCCAGTGTAGGTGGGTGAGACCCTCATAAGGACCCCAAGATCATCTGTAGGAGAATCTTATTCTTGTATTTATAGCCTGGTGTGACTTTATTATCTACTTTTCATCTGTTTCTTCATCCTTCCCCATTTTCCATTTCTTTATTTCAATGCCTATGTTTTATTTGTTTTCTTGTCCAATTCCAGTCATGGCTACAGTCCTACTTTATAGGCAATTCGGTATTGTTTAGCCTAATGTCAATACTAAAAGGAAAAGTAGATGAAGTGGATGGGCTAAGAAATAAATAATGAAAGCCAGTAAGGTCCATATGGGAGACCAGTTGGGGAGTAAGAGGACCAGAGAACAGCCAAGGTCAGCCTATAGAGGACTAGGGAGAAAAATTTTAGAAGCAAAGAGAAGCCGCAGCCTGGAGAAATTCAATTAATGTCAGTAGATGGGGAGGAGGGAGTGCAGCCGGGACCCAAGGCATATGCCTCCCCTGGAGGGGCATAGAGAGGGATAAGAGGGAAGCAGATGTGTGTATGGCAGTCTGCCTCTGAGCTGAGAAGCAAAACCTAGAAAAGCTTGCCTTCCCTTCTTCCAGGCCTTAAGAAGGGGGACTGTCCTGCCAGAGGAAATTAAAAGGCTGTGGAGCCCAGAGTCAAGACCCGGAGTTCGCCTGCAGAACTCCAGCCTGCTCCTTCACTCTGGTCAGCAACAGCTTCCGCAACCTGAGGAGGAACAGATTCAAGAGAACCTGGGGGCAGAGGGCACGGCCAAGGGGAAAGAAAATCGCTTCTAGAAACTTCTGTGGAGGCAGACAAAACTCTTTTTCTGCACACCTGCCCCATCCCTCCTCCCTGTAGTTTGGGGAGGGCATTTTAGAAAAAGAGCCCCTTGATTTTCTCTGACCCTGCCGTTGGACAGCGCCCCCTTTATTCTCCGCGAGCGCGGCCCGGATAAAGGCTTCACTTGGAGGGAGCCCCAGCTGCCTGGGAACTTGACGGAGCGGTTTTGCTGGAACTCGGAGCCCACCCCGCTGCCCTAAACCGAGTCTTTTCCCAGGATGGAGGGCGGATCCCGGCTCCCGGCGATCAGGCTAGGCCGCGGGTTCTGGTGGGGCTGCAGCCCCCAGCTCCCCGTCCCTCCTCCCTCCCCCACCCCGCCCAGCTGGCGCGGCCCCTCAGGGCGCTCACAGTTTCAGAGCCCCAGGACCCCGGCGCAGGAGGAGGCCTGGGCTTGCCCGGGGGCTCAGTGTGAAGAGGAGGGGGAGACCCCCGGGGAGACCCCCCCCCACCCCTCACTCTCCAGGCTGCTTGGGGACTTCGAGGGCCTTGCAACCGGGGTCCTCCCTTTTATGAGGGTCACATACACTGTGAGATATTTTAGCTGCAACATAACCCTTTAAATACCCAGCATGACACCGACTGTGTGAGCGAGGACCTCATTTGGTTGGTGAACGCCGGGGTGCACATCAAGACGCTTCCCTGCCTGGGAGGCCCAGACCCCTCTCCATGGGCCCCGAGGCGGGCGGGCAAGGTCGCGGAGAGGGGCCGCGGCCCAGCACCGGCTGGTCTGGGTGGGAGGGCGGCAGCCCAGACTTCCCGCCGTTCGGCACCCTCTGCTCGGCCCCAGGCCAGAGGCCGCCGGCATTTGAGTCCCCGCCCGGCCGCGGCTCCTCCGTCGGGGCTTTCCCGGGAAAGGCCCAGGCGCCACCTCGCGAAGTCAGCTTGGCCGACTCCTGAGCCCTACTCTGCCACCCCAAAGCGGGGGACCAGGCCCGCGTCCTTCCTCGGTGAGCCGCGCGCTCCCCTCCCTCCCTGTTAATATTCTCCGATAATTTCCGAGGCAAAGATTTCCATCTTTTGGGCGAATTTGTTTCATCTCTCTTGAATTCAGAAACGGAGCCTTCAAAAGTCTTAATGTGTGTTTATTTTTTCTAGCATTCAAATGAATGCGAAGCCACGGATCGAATCCCGTCACTCTTTGGGGGTTAGCTTCTCCCGATATTTCACACGGAAAACAAAACTGGGTCCCTCTTATTTGTACTTGTCCTTAACCTTTGCAGCAACTGCTGTAGATGCGGCTCTGTCCATTCTCTAATAGATTTTACCAGGGGCTGGTGACAGAGAACTGATTTCTTTTCTATTAGGGTTTAGCACATCTTTGTTGAAGGCCTGCAGAATGACCAGGGATTAGATTTGCATCTCTTAGACGCCCTGTGTGGTCTTTGTGCGAAGCTTGTAACTGTTAAAAATGACTTGTTAGGAAGCGTGTGGGCTCTCATCGCTCTCCTTTTGACAGAATGATTGTGAAATTCAGATTGGCCCTGTAGGATTTAGCCCGCAGATTCCACCTGAACCCTAAGCAATTAGACCCTAATCTCAGTGCAATCATATTTGAGTTAGGATTTGTTGCACTTTGTTTACTTCAATTAAAAGCAGTGGAATAATTTTTTCCCCCAGCTTTTAAAGTGAAATCTCCAGGCATACAACCTTAGGACTTCTTAGAAACGGTTTGGGTAGTGATGAGGATTTCTTTTCTGTGTGGTTTCCTCCAAGTCCTCATGCCCACCCCCTTCTCCCATTTAAGTAACTCCTTTTCTCCCCTGTTGCTCGACAGTGCCCAGAGCATCTTCACAGGGGCAATTCGTGGCGCTTGCGAAGAACCGCGTGGTGATGACGCCCAGCTGGAGGGGCGCCCAAGCTCCAGCTGTCCCCCGCCCAAGTCCCGGATGGGGCTCCGACGTCCCGCCCCCGCGTGGAGCTTTCGCGCCTAGGCCAGCTGGCTGACTGGCCCCCGCGTGAGCTCGGGCAGTGGGGGCCCGTCGGGCGTCTTTCTTCCTGCGGCGGAGTAGGCGCCGGCCGCCAGTCCAGCGACACCGGGACTGAGGAGGCGGCGTGGTCAGCCCGACCTCAGCGGGCGTCTCGGGAGCCTTCCACCCGCGCCCAGGGGACCCGCCGCGGCCCTGCTGCGCAGAGTCGGCTCCAGGGGTAGGGGCAAGCGCTCTTTTCGGCAGGGTCTTCCTCTGAGTCCGCACTGGCCCGGCGGCCGTCGCACCTCCCGAGAGCTGGAGGCTTGACTTCATCTCCTCGCTGGGCCCCAGCGACCCAAAGCCCAGGGTTCTGAGCGCAGCGCGCGGAGCGGGTAGCTCAGGTCGTCAGGATCTCTGCTGTTTAACCCTGATGCAGTTCTCAAAAGCTGCCTGCAATTACTGTCAAGTCAGGTCACCTTAGTAGTATTTCTTGATCTGTGGCGTCTATCGCCTACGTTTGTTTATGTGGTACGACGTTGTCACTTTTATTTACCCAGAACATCTCTTCATTTGGGAGACTTGACAATGACTCTGGGTTATCGTTTATTCCATTTTGATTCAGGACCACTTATTTGCTCCTAGTGAGTTTGATTCGATTCCGAAAATTACTGCTTCACCTTTCTCAGTTAATATTCATGAGCAAGCCAACTGCAGGATGTAAACAAAAGAAACAGAGGACTTCAATGCCATTTGTTTTTGAAGGAGGAAGAGGGAGACACCACTTTTTAAACTACCCGATAAACTTTTAAGTAACAGGTGCTCTCATGATCACTTGATTCAAAGAAGATATTTAAAAAAATTTTTTGTACTTAATTGTGTAAGAATCAGGAGAAAGTGAGCCTACAACTATCTCTATCTGTATTCCTGACTAAAAAAATTTAACTGAGAAGGAAGTACTTTGCTGAGACGAAGTACTATGTAAATGCAGAGCTATGGTTACTGGTTTAAGCAGGGAGCCCTCTCTTCTAATATCTTTTGAGGTGCAGTTTGCTTAAAAACAGACACACCTCTTGAGATCATTCTTGTAGCTAGTTACTCTTAACTTTGTTAAGAATCTTTAAGAATTCAAGGGAATAAATGAAGAGAGCTTCTATTTTGAGACTGGATGGTGGGCAGGTGGGAATGCGGTTTTAGAGGGAAGGGGAGCAAGGCCGTGGTGTAATCATCTCTTTGAGATCCACCAGAAGTCTTCGTCTATTGATTGAGGATTCCTGCTTCAAACCAATCCTGTGTGCAGTTTAGTTCAGTTTTTCATTTGTGAATAGGAACTCTATCAAAACCCTAGTGTGACCATGACAATTGGGTAATCACACACAAGGCATCTTTGCTAATGGAGAGATTCTGTAAATATGTTTCTAGTGAATACACAGATAACAGTCACAGTGGAAGGGTCAGGTGCCACAAATCATAGATTACTCTGCCAAGGGTTGCCAGCCATCTGAGGCTTGGAAGGACATTAACTGCCTTTGCATTCTCAGAATACTCTCCTCAGTTCGTGATTTCACTTACTTGACCCTACTTCTGCTATTAAAAAGCTGGCAGGCACAATTAAGGGCAAGCAGGTTGGCTACCTACCCTTCTGGCAGCTCTCCAATATTCCCATTTAGCTGCCAGAAGACAAGGAGAGGAGTGAATCACTCATGTAATCCTGTGGGAGCATCTAAAAGGTACCAGAAAAACTTTAGTGGCAGTGGGCAGGTCCACCAGTCACCCCCATTTCTAAATCGGCTATCTCATAGATGGAATTAATCACTGGGGGAGTTCACTCTGGGAAGGGCAATGATAAGAGGTGACTTAGGCATAGGAACTCTCATGCAGTTTCCTTGGAAAGTAAATTTAAGTGCATTACTTGATAGTTCCAGTTTTGAAAACTGTCACAAACAGAAGTAGGATTTTCATTACTAATAGGGAGCAAATATCAGGAAGAGTTTTCCTTATCTAATAGTAATAAGGGGAAAACTCAAGAGCTTTTAATGAAATTTGGAGGACTATCACTTTTTTCCAGCAGAGCAAACTTCTGGCTTTTAACACTTTACTGTAATAGAGAATTATTACTACACAGATAAGATTTAGGTACTCAACTTTCAGAATAATGTGAAATTGAAATTATATAAACATAGTTTTTTTTTTCTTCCTCAAATTAAAACAAGCAGGTATCTCGCATACAGGGGCATTATAGAAGCAAAACACATCTCTCTCAAATATCAGCATTGTGTTCTTGAGGATGTAAAATCTGGGAATGTCACATAAAAGACTGGTAAGGCTGAGACAAGACATCCTGGGTTCCTTTTGTTGGTAGATAGGCTCTTTTCTCATACTCTTACATTGGAAGTGGTTTGAGGATCTAAAATGAACTACAATCACCAAAGGTGAAGCCATAACATTTATTAGTAGGTACTATGGAAAGTTGGCTGGTTTCATCAATGAAGGGGACTGGCTTGTGTGAGAAGCCTTGTGTCACTTTTTGAACAGAAAAGAAAGACACAATTTACTGAACTATGAGTGGTCAGGAAAGCTAGAAAAATGTATTTTTGGAAGAATATTATATTTTCTAATATGCCAAGAGGTCTTTAGATGTGAGATATTAAAAAACTAATTTTTCCCCAAATTATGTTATCACATTATCATATTCTTTGAAGAATGGAGATAGATATTAGTCATCTACATTACCAAGGAAGAAAAATATTTAAAAATCAGATGACACATTTGTGCATTGTAATTTAAGTAATACTGAGTGGTGAATGATCTTCCAAGTTCATTTAAGCAGGAATGAGAGGGAATGTCTATACAAGTGAATTTAAAAAGACCTTATCGTACAAATATGCCTAAACCCCCATTTTATTAGCTTATTAATACAAATTCTTACTTGCTCTTATTACTAAAAGTCATTTTAATGTAATAGATTCATTTCAGACCCATAAGAAAACCAAAGCCCATGTCTTTTTATACGTTTATGAAGAACTTCAAATGGCCTCACCCAAATTGGAGACATAGGTATACTTTTTCTTGCTTATTAAGTTATAAAGTTGAAATTTATGCTAATGAATAAGAATAAAGTTTTTCTTTTTTAAGGGAGCAGAGAGCAAGTAGACAGAAGGAAATTCCAAGACTATGTGATTTGATAGGTGGTCACATTTTACATTCTTAAATTTAGACCTGTAAACGACCATATTCTTTATCTCTTTATCTGCTGTAAATCTGCTGTTAGTACCTTGTTATAGTTCCTGGCGCATAATATTTGCTCAGTAGATATTTTCTGAATCAATGAATTGAAAACATTTTTCACTACTTCTCTTGTTGCAATCCTTTCTGATATGCAAAATATAAAGATAACGGATTATTATTAGCATTTTTCTTGTTTTTATGTAAACAAAAAATTACTAAAATTCTAGGTAAGTTTGATTCAAAATGACAGAAAAGAGGGCCAATTCTTTGTTAGTAAGAGGAGTCTTTTATATTTCCTTAGCTACATAAATTAAGACTATGTGAGGTGATGTTGTACTGTTTAAAACAAACGTAAAATCCCAGCTACAACACAAAATGAATTTTAGCAATTAATAACTTAGAAAATCCTTAGAGTTTATCTCTTTCTACATTCCAGAATTAAAATTTCCATAACACACCCACCATTGAAGATCTTTAAGATTTGAAAGGGTAACTGTCTTCCGAAGCAATGAGGGAGTCACAAATCCCATCATTCTGTAGGGAGTAGAAGTGGGAATTGGCAAATTCTTTTCATCTACCAGAAAAGAATTTAAAAACTAGTGTTCATTGTTAAGGATAATGGCATATAGGGCTGCTCTGTGGAAGGTGATCTGATGACCAAGGGAAACCCATTACACAAGAGCAATATCTGCTATTACTGTGCTCCTAACTGCTGTCCTGTGGTGAACACATGAGTTGGGGCTATAACCATGGGGCACAATGAAGCCAATGGCGTGGAGTTGGAGGGGCGGTGGTGAATCATAAGATTGGAAGTGGCTTCAAGATTGAGATGCCCTGTGCCTTGTATTAATCTAAACAATTGAAGCATCTTTTCATTGACTTGGGGGCCTGGCTCAAGATTACCTACATGCTAGGGGAAGAATATGCTGGCAAATTTTTTTAAATTTTAAATGTGAATTCTTTTATCAGTATGAGGGTATCATTTCAAGCAGAAAGTGTGTGTTTTTGTGTCAAGGGCATCGCTGGCTTCAGCTGAGCAGGCTCCTTTAGAAGACATTTGCATCATTGGCAGTGTCTGTTCAGCAAGATGTGGAAGAAGATTGAACAGAGTCAAACAGCAATTGAACCTCAAATAAGAGAAATCTGAAATCTAGGTTCCATTAGTTTAAAACGAAAACTTGTCAGCCAGTCATGGTGGCATACACTTGTAGTCCCAGCCACTTGGGGGGCTGAGTCAAGGCAGGAGGATTGCTTGAGCCTAGGAATTCAAGTCTGCAGTGCACTGTGATCAAGCCTACGAATAGCCAATGCACCCCAGCCTGGGACCCCACCTCTATTAAAAAAATTCTCTTTTAAAGCACTCACTTGGCATGAAAATTCTGATACCACTTCATGTTTACATCCAAATATGCATTTAGTCTTAATGGATTGCAGGTTATCCTTTAACTTGTGTTCCTAATAAGAAATGGAGCCATAAAAGGCAATTCTCTTTACCAATATCTAGAACAACAGTGATCCACTGTTTACCTAATAATTCTCCTCTTCATTCACATGAAGTTAGCAACTTACATTTCACTACCAACTTGATGCCAAAGTCAAGTCAATTCACTATAAAGTAAGAGTGATTTAAAAATTGTACTGTAGGCAAAGGTTAATATAATAGAAACCTTAAAAAGAGGTTGGTAAAAATATTCTTTTGACAACGTGTACCCACTTAAGACATTATAAAAAAAAAGAACTGGGGGATGTCACCCAAAGGCCTAAATATTTTGTTATAAGAAAACAAAATTGGTGGTCTTTTTATATTGATTCATTTACTCATTCAGTAAACAGTGCTTACACCAGGCAAAGTACCAGGCATGGAGGGAAAGATATATCTTTAACCTCAAAGATAATGTGTGTGGAGAGATAGTCATGTAAGTAGACACAGTTCAGTGCAATGGGTGGAGCAATGTGAGGTCTGTGCAAGATGCTGTCAAATCCCAGAAGTATTTATGTTTGGCAGAAGGAGAAAAGGTGGTGCTTGAGCTCACTCTTCAAGAAGGAGCAGGGTTTTATCAGGCATTGCAGGTGAAAGGAACAGCATGCACAAAGGCCCAGGGGCAACGAGAAGGCATATCATGTTCAGGGAATCATGCCTAGTTTACATTGCCAGAACATAAAATGTGAGGAGAGTGTTAGAAGTGAAGCTGAAGGGGTGGTACAGGCTAAACATTTTGAAGATCCTTGAATACCAGCCTAAGAAGTGTAGATTTTATCTTATGTAGCAGATGGGAAGCCATTGAGAGAACTCAAACATAATCAGATGTGCATTTTAGAAAGGCCAGGCAGTCAGCAGAGTGAAGAATGGAATGGAAATGGGGGCAAACTAGTGATAATGAGACTATATGGTGATTGTTTTCACCTGCCTCCTTGATGTAAGCGTGCTAAAGAGAACCAACTTTCATTAAATAGATATAAATCCTCAAAGTCTGGCAAGAGTGAAGGCATAAAGGTATTCTTCAAAGAAACATCATTTTAAAGAAAAACACTTCACACTGGGTAAAGATGACCAATTAATTTGGTGAGACCTGCACATACCTTTTACATCTATATTTTGTTTTACTTAATTACATAACTGACACCCATCTGAGGACATTTTTGTTACTGTATTGAATAAAAAAAAGACCGTGTAGTATTGTAGAAAGGGTGTTACCAGGACTCAAGAGACTTCCCTGTAGTTTAACTTCACACCATCGTCTTTGTACGACCTTGGGAAAGTCACTTTAGCTCTTTTAGCCTCCTTTTCCTTGCTTGTAAAATGAGGGGCACAGTGTAAATTATTTGTAATGACACTTTATTTATATCATTCTATAATTTGCAGCTTTGCACTTATTAATCTCTCCTAATGTTTATTTCTCACCCTATCTTAATGATTTTTTTTTTTTTTTACAATTTTAAGAGGGACGGAAATATTTGGAAGACAACCTTTAGAGGTGTTATGTGGGGTAAAACTCTGTGTTGGCTGTACTCCACTTTATTCAGTTAGCCTTTCTCCTGGAAAGAATAAGGATGTTGGTATCCATTTTGAAACACTGCTCATGAGTCACATTTTATCCTTACACGAACAAAAGGACGACTATGTAATCACTTTTAAGGTCTACTAGGCTAATGAATAATTTATCTGTAATTTATAGATTGTAGATTTTTCCTGTCCAAAATGATTCTAATTCTCAGGACAAATAACTGCATGTTCTCAAAAAGCTAGTGTGTGGATACAATTGTGACCCTTAAAATCATAGAAAGTGTGCTGCTTCTAAAAATAGGCTCCTTATTTTAAATTCTTCATTTCTTTGGAAACTTCCTGTTCTTTAATTTTTTTTCAACTTAAGGGCCTGTTTACATTAGCAATATATCTTCTAGAGCCCTGGGAGTTTATAGAGTTTGTACCTAGAGAACATCCCGGCACTATTACTATGCTTCAGAGACATATAGGGGTCCCAGAGCAAATCAAAATGCTTTTAAATTTATGACACGTTGAAGTTGATGAAAATTCATGACGTCTCTCTGTCAGAGCTGCTTGAGTTTAAATCATCAGAGAAAGGTGAGTGCAAAGAATTTTGTTTAATACTTTTATTCTGGAATCCTTCTCATTCCTTGCTCATGGTCCCACGTTTTAGCTCTGTTCTACATAGCAGCCTGATTATAAAAATAAAAAATTAGCAGTGTGTTCTAAATTGCTTTTCAGAATTTTCTTCTTAAACCATTGCTCGGATATTTAACTTTCAAAGAGGAATTGAAATGTAGTTTGAGAATATAGTCACACACTACAGAACGTGCAAAATACATGTGGAAGACCACATGAGTGCTGGTAATTTAACTGATTATGATTTAGAAATATTTTCAAATTAGTCTTTTAAAATTGAAAAGAAAACATTGCAGGGAAATTCACAAAAATAAAAATTCCCAAAATACTGTGGATACTGAGATCAGCTGTTTTTAGGTAAAAATCCATTCAAAGCAAAATAAAAGGCATTGTGTGGTGTGTGCCGGTTAAAACTGAGAACACAAGAGCATTGCAGTTAATTAGAACCAATCAACAGGATGCTTTGCAACGTTTCTCACATCAGTGCACCATCTGATCTTCATAATACACATTTCCCACAGTCTTGATGCAAAAAGGATTGGATATAAATATTTGACTCATCAAAAATATATAATGCTTTTTAACTGTGTTTTCGAATAATTATTTTCAAGTTACTGTTATGAAAATAAGATCTTGAAAATCCCCAAAGGTTGTTCTATTTGCATTTTAAGGGAGATAATCTTAGTTACTTTGTTTTGTTTTAATTTCATTTGTATTTGAACCTGAGAAAAATACTTATTTGTAAGAATATTTAAGGCATGAATTTGAATTATTATATGCTTTACATATGGCTGTTGTACTTGTGAAAGATAACTGAGCTTTTCTTGGGTAAATCATTATATTATGAATGATTAATTAGTACAATATAAATAATGAAGTACTACATTATAGCTGTTTTCATATTAACAGGACACTGAACTAAATTAACTACATTAACATCTACATCATAAATGTTTTAAATGAATATGCAATATTTAACACTATTCTGTTTCTACAATTGACTCAACACCTAGTTCAACCCAGAAAACTTTTGCTTTAGTTTCATTTATTATACACAGGAATTGTTCTACTAGGAAAAAATATTATATTGCCTTTGTCATATTTTTGTTAAGTTCATAATTTGTTCCTCATAGACATTTGTTTCCTTTTTTTCTTTCTCTGCATCTTTTTATTATTTTTATTTTTTTGACAGTCTTTGTTACCTTGTCTATATTAAAGGTAGAGCTCCCTCTGGGCCACTGAAGTGCTTCAAAACAGATTCATAAGACAGTTTGCTAAAAGTATGTTTAACTTGAATCAGAAATATATACAACTTGACAGTAGTTTTGCTTCCTCTTAAAAGCTAATTTATGATGTCTAGCAGGTATCCTTTTTAGAGATAAAATTAGCTGTGAATCTGTTGCTATTAAAAAGAGAATTGTCTTCCAAATAAGTTGTTGATCCATTCTCCTAAATTTATAAGGTACAACTCGCTGATGGAAATATTTTACTCTTTGAACTCTGCAGTCATCTCTTGCCAAAAAAAAAATATATATATATATATATATACATATATATGTTTATTTATTTTGTTTTGGTCTGTATGTTTTTTCTCCCTTTATATCACACAAGATGTTTTTCTCCTCCCAACCTCCAAAAGCCTGTTGCTAAATATTTTCTTTCTTGAACACTTGGGTTTCTGCAGAAAAAAAAAGTTTCAAGAAACTGTCTTCACGCTAGCAATAAACTTTTTTCTTTGTCCTTTTCTTTGAACAGATTTGATCTACTTCCATTGCAAGAGATGTCTCTTAGCTAGGTTCTCTTTAGAAAACTTACTCTTTCTACTAATTTACAGAGACAGCTTTGATGACAAATACTTTATTTAGAACACTCATCTTACAAACACAGAAAAAAGCCCATGTTAGGATGTAAATCTTTTTCTTACTAAAGAGCTTATTAAAGGCAATAATATTTGTGTTTATATTTTAAACATTTGATATATATTTGCCTGTTAGGATTGAAGCGTTAGCTCCAAATGTTAACTGCTCCAAAGAAATGCAGTTTCAACAAATAACCTGAAATTGCCTCTGTAACATCTAGTTCGATTTAGAGGAATTTAAATAATAATGGCCTAAAATGCATATTACAATAACTCTGCTGATCTGTAACATCTTAAGCAAACAATTTAGGTAGAAAAGACATTTGATAAAAATAATTGGTTCAGGCAAAATAGAACTCACATTCTTCCACCAGATAATAATTCAGCGGCTATTCTAACTTGAGTAGTGCTTTATTAGACACAGTTCTCATTCTGCTTAAAGACTTAAGAAAAAAGACACATTCTTTATCTTTAAACAATTATTTTAAAATAAGTAAACAGCAGGAATGAAATAAAACTTCTCTATCGGATTTACTTGTTGTTATTCAATTTCTCAAAAATTTTCTTAGGGGACAGGAGTGTCATATGTTTAGTTTCAGGACAAAGGCACCTTTTAAAATGAAGAGCTTAAAGAAAACCTTTAAAGAAATTTGCTTACTAGACAGTAGGCTAACTAAGCTTTTGGTTGTAAAATTATCTAGATTACAACACCACGGGCAAAAAAACTAACATTTAACAAACTTTAAAACTAATGTAAGGCTAATTTTTAATAAAGAGCATCTTTTAAAAATAATAAAAGCAGTTATGAATAACCCCTGGAATTAACTTTGGCTAACATGTGTAGAAGGCACATTGTTTTACCATTCTTCTATGATTTTCTTAACTTGGGAGTTAAGAAAAATTATGTAACTTCGGAATGTTTCCAGCTTAAGGAAACATTTTTTATGCAGGATGATATGCAGTTAAAACAAGACAAAACAAAATCCTAGAGTCAAACAATATTAACTCATTTAGCGATTATGTATTATTCTTACTATTATTTTGTTTGATAAATGACCAAGCAATTAGATAATTCAAATAATTCAGATTTCCAGCTGTGTTATAAAACGTTCTTTTAATAATTTAGCAATTAATTGTGAACCCCTTGCATGCGATTCATGAATATTCCTTTTTATATCTTGAGACATGCATTTATATTTTACAGTTTATTAATTACTTTTAGCTGCATATTGCATTAAGGTGAAAACAATCTATTGTAAGCTAGTTGAGTTCATTTAAGAGAGTGTTTACATTTAATGTTGCTTTTTAATAGAAAGGAATAAAGTTGCTAAATTCAATATAAGGCAATTGTTAATTTGTTAAAGTTGCAAATATTTTGTTAAAATGTTTTGGCAATAAAAACAATTTCATAGATATTCATAAAGCTTCACTTTATAAGTTTCTATTCTATACACTTTTTAATTGCTTTAAATATATAAATATATTATTTATATTTAAAGGAATGTACGAATTAGAATTCTAATCCACTCTAAGGAAAGAGTACATTTTTCGCCAGGATAATTAACTATTTGCTTGGCTTCAATTTATCTGTCTTGTACATACAGTGATTTGACAGAACTAACTAGTGAACACTAACCAAAGCTAGAATCAACGGAGAGAATAATCAAGAAGGAAAAAAGGAAGAGTTTCAGGAAATGATATTTTCCCATCAGTGGATAGGCATGCATACATTAAAGGCATAAAAGGCAGCGGGAGGAGAAACAAAAGCTGTAAGCTAAGGATCCTGCAAGTCTGAATTAACTAAATAGGGAAAAAAAATGAAATCATTCTACTTAAACCTGTTCACTAATAAAAGGAGAATCGCTTTTGTTAAATATGCTTGGTGTGATTATCAAGCAAAATTTTTTTCTCCCAGACATCTATGAATAAAACATGCGTTTGAGCACTAGGTAAACAAACAATAAATGGATGAGTTCAGTTACAACATAATAACATTTTATTTAGAAAACATATATAATCATATTTGTATTGGCAATCCAAATTTAATGACTTCTTTCAGTAAAATCAAAGTGCCTCACAAATAACATTTAATGCATAAGGATTGCTTATTCTTTGCCCTTTTTTTTCTGTTCTCCCAAAGAAACAGATTTTTAAGGTCTCTGCTAAACCATATATAAACTAGGTAAAATGTGTTTTTTCCAGAAAAGATTTTATTTTGAATCATCTTAATTTTAGAATAGAGATGCTGTAAAAATAAATTTAAAAATACGTTTTTGAGATGGGGAAGAAAACATTTTTAGTCTATGTAGCCTGGGCTGATTTGAACAAGATTCTGTGTGTAGCTGAACCAGTCTTTGGCTTATTAGCCATTTCATTAACACGACATCATCTTCTTCAAAATATGAATGAGGAGAAACCATTTACAATAAGAAAAGCAAACAACAGAATGAATTTCCTCTGTTGGTGTTTTGTAAGACTGTTAAACAGAAAATGGAGGGAAGAACTCTCTTTAGACGATATCACTTAATTAAGTAAAGCATCCTAATCAGAGTCCCCTCCAATTGTAATGACTGTAGGGAGTCAAGTACATTTCTGTCTATATTAGAGTATCTAACTGCAATGATTTATTGATATTTATTTTAGAAGTGCAACACAAAAGCAGTAAAACAGAGGAAGTAGGGAAAGAGGGAACATGCCAGTGCTTACTGCAGTTACAACCAGAACACAACAAAATTCCTGATTTTTGTGCGGGAGGTTTCGCTTTCCAAAATCAGAGCCCATCTTTATAAGAGAATGTTCCTTTCCCTCATTTGATTTTTCCAAATGCTCACTGTGGTGTTTCTTTGTCCATTAGATGAATCATTGATTCACTTTCTTCACTGCAAGAATCACTGCAAATGAGTGGATGGGCACCTGCTGTTTTCTGCAGTGACATTACTGGATTGCATTCTACACTGATTTTAGTCTTAAAATACAGCTTCTCTGTATGGGAGAGAGATTTGAGGAAGGAGAGTAAACATACTGTATAGGCAGACAGACATTGGCTGCCCTCCAAGTTGCACACAGCATAAACCTGTTTATCTGCTACATTTCACAGATCTCAAAAACATGTGAATAATCAGGAAAGCAACTGGATAAGTGATTCACACTAGGGAACCTAACCAATATTCTGATGAGAGAATGCTATGATGCTAAGATGTTGAGGCAAATAGGCTTGCATTGTAGAAACTGCACATAGTAAAGTTGATTAGCGGTTCAAAGGAAAAAACAATCTGTACTAAAATGAATTTGAAGCAGTATCCCACCCTGTAGTCTTTGGTTTGGTATATTTATATGCAAGTTACCTGAATAACTGAGTTTAAATATATACTTTCATCCATACCATTCCAATATTTGGGGCCAGTATACATTGGCCTTCATGCTAGTTGTCAAGATACTTTATTTCTAGAGACCAAGATATAAATATTGAGGGCTAGTGCCTTAAAACCCCAAATTATACCAATATATCTTATTTGAAATTAAATTACCAAACATACTTTTGAAAAAGCAACTCTTCTTGGAAGGCTATAGTCATTTTTTATTGTTATAGAAGATGAATTGTCTGATAGTAAGTGAACTAGGCATGTAAGGCTCTCATTGTGCTGTATCAGTGCTTTCTCTATTTTTCTCTTATGTTGTTTCTTCCTTATTTGCTGATCATTTAATCTCCCTTTGCCTTATTCCCATGATTATTGTGCTTTAGTATTTAGCTGTAAAGTAGAAGCTCTAAAAGATTTTGAGGCTAGCCCCAAAAGTATACTTTGGTTTGGAAAATTTCATGAGGTTGTTAGTGAATTTTAGGCTTAAATCACTTCCATAAATCCAACCTAATTAATTACAGCAAGATGAATTACCAACTTGCTTGATATTTGTATCTATTCACTTGTATGGTAGATCTGTCATCACAGGCCTATATACCAAGAAAATGTAAGTTTTTCTACATTTGCAAACCCAAAATACTATTCCAGAAAGAAGAGCAGTAATACAACAAGGCAATTAAATACACACTCTACACCCTACAGCTTTCTTTTTCCTGCATTGCAGAAAGACAAATTACTAAAGCTTTTTGATACTGGAAAACTTTGTTAAATTATAGTAACCATAGACATCATCATCTTAGCAACAGAAAGTCTTGGAGAAGGTAGGTGACCTGGAAATTGATATTCCAAACAATTTTTTGCCACATTTGAGCTTCTTCATTAAAGCTTTGCCTCAGGAATGTGTGTTGAGTCTACTGCCAATTGCATCTGCCAAATGCTTTTTCTTGCCTTAACATTTTCTCATCTTCTTGCTTCTCGTCTCAGGTTCTTTTTCTTCAGGATCAGGCACAGAGACTGACTGAATGGCTCCAATTATCAGGATTTGAAAACCCAGTATCAGAATCTACCACTTTGTGTAAGTCTGCCCTGAGCAGTCTTTTCTTTAGCAACAGGACACTTGCATATTTTGGGATCATCTTTTCTTCTTTACTTATCTCTGACCTTGTAAAATATGACAAAAACTTTTTCATGATTAATAAGTTCATTGCATGAGACATCTTGCAGGAAAGGCAACATAAGAACTAAAAAGCATTCCCTAAAAGATGTGTTCAGGTAAGTGACAGATGGAAGTTTGTGGATGGTCAAGGGTGTTACTAAAATTATTGACAACCTAATCATAGTCTGAAGACTTAACACGTTGATTTTTATAATCACAGAAAACTATACTAGACCTTCTGTGTGAGTCAGGATTTGAATATATGCCCACAAAGCTGGAGTTGGTTCTGTGAACCTCAATTAAGGTCAACCATAGATGTTTTACTCAGCCAAGAAGAATCCTTTTAAAGTTTTTTTAAATTGATAGCTATTCTGATTAAAAAATCATCACTAGGGGCTGGGCACAGTGACTCACCTCTGTAATCCCAGCACTTTGGGAGTCTGGGGTGGGCAGATCACCTGAGATCAGGAGTTTGAGATCAGCCTGGCCAACATGGTGAAACCCTGTCTTTACTAAAAATACAAAAATTAGCTGGGCATGGTGACAGGTGCTTGTAATCCCAGCTACTTAGGAGGCTGAGGCGGGAGAATGGCTTGAACCCGGAAGGCAGAGGTTGCAGTGAGCCCAGATTATGCCATTGTACTTCAGCCTGGGTGACAAGAGTGAAACTCCATGTCGTAAAAAAAAAAAAAAAAAAAAAAAAAAGTAAAAAAAATCACTAGGGCTGGGCATAGTGATGCACACCTGTAATCTCAAACCTTTGGAAGGCCAAGGTGGGCAGATTGCTTTAGCCCGGGAGTTTAAAGCCAGCTTGGGCAACATAGTAAGACCTTGTCCCTACAAAAAATTAGTTGGGCATGGTGGTGCACACCTGTAGTCCCAGCTACTTGGGAGTCTGAAGTGGGAGGATCTCCTGAGCCTCAGAGGTTGAGGCTGCAGTGAGCTGTGATTGTGCCACTGCACTGCAGCCTTGGTGACAGAGTGACACCCTGTCTCAAAAAAAAAATCATAAACTCATACATAATCTATATACCACAGGAACCTTAGAAATAACATATGGGCTGCAAGTGAACTTTTTAATTCTCAAAGCAATATAAAAATTATACAAAGTTAAAAAAATTAAAAGTTTTTCCTTCCTCTTTTCCTCCAGTCTCCTTAATCTCATTCCCCAGTGGTGACCATAATAATCTCTCATCTATTTTTACTGATTTAAAAAAATTCATATGCAAGCACGTCATCTTTTAAAATCACAAATAAAATCATACAACATAGTTACTATTTTAAACTTGTTTTTATTCACCTCAGTGTATGTGGCTGTTGTTTCATGCCCTAAACATGGGTGTATCTCATTCTTCTAGAGCAGCCAAAGATATTATATAATATACTATTATAGATATAACCACTACCATATTGAGAGATATTTAGATTATTTTTATTTTCTTTGCTTTTACAAATAATACTTCAGCAAACATATGTACAGTTTTTTTATTTTTCTGTACGTGTACTTGCAGAATTAATTCCTTGAAGTACAATTGCTAGATAAAAACACATTTATAATTTTTGAATTATATTGCCACACGATTGACATAAGAAGTTGTAACCATTTATTTTTACTGACAGTTTTTGAGAGGTAAGGATTTTTACAAGGACTGACATGAGTTCTGTGTATGACACATCTGCCTTCCAGTCCATGTCTTCAAACTTGGCTAAACAGAGTTCAGTGGCAGCCGGGAGGCTTAGTGATGATCTAGCAAAAAGAATCTTCCTATGGCCTATGTGCTCGGATAACAGCTGTGGCTGGGAAGGAGCAGCGTTGGGATGAGGTGAGAAATAGCTAGGGAAATACAGCTGCCATCGGTGTAAGGAGCCGGCCTGAGTTTTCTCCAAGGCCACTTCCTAGAAGCCTTCCTAACAAAAGTGGGGGCTGAAGAGCAAAACCAGGAGCCATTCTCATAGATTGTCATGAGAGTGGAGAAGCAGCTACATTAGCACCACGTGTACCCTCACTTTCTCCGGCACACTCTCCGTCTCTGCTCAGATTCTAATCCAAGTGTGCATTTACCTTTTCTCCATAGCTTGTCTTGGCTTCTCAGGAAGTGCTATTCTCAGTCACCTGTGGCTGCTCATCAGCAGGCAGGAGTTCTCTAGGCTTCCTCTCCATTTTACCATTTAGCTTCTCTCTGTGTGATTAACCCAGAAAATTTGCCCGACATTGACCCAGTCCCCAGATTTGAAGAGACAGCCTCATCCTTGAAACTTTGACTCCTTATTCAATACTTTCATAAGTCCTATTTTCATCTTGAAATAGAAACTGGGAAGTGCCTCTTAATCTACACCTAGATCTCAGCCTTTATGTTGAGGGGTTACTTGAATGTTCTCAGGGTTACAGTTACATTAGAAGTTTGGTTTGTATTTAGCATTAACATGCTAGGCACTACGGTAGCCCTTGCAGGTGCAAAGATGAATGAAACACAGTTCATGCCTTCAGAAGTGTATACCATGGTGAGGTATACATTGACAAACACAAGCCACTCTGAGAAGCCTTAAAACAGAAGTATTTAATAAAAATTCTGAGAAGTCTCAATTCTGGAAATTTATCCTACAGAAATACCTGTGCACGTACAAGAGGACTTATAGATAAGTTGTTCACTGCAGCGTTGTATGTTATGAGTAGAGTTAAGAAACTTCCTGTCAACAAGGACATTTTATGCCTCAATGCTGACATGCAGTGATCTCTGGGATATATTTCATATGAGCAATCAAGCTGCAGAACATTATGGTTTATGTTGCTTTCTGTATAAGAAATCTAGGACATAAAAATATGCATTAATGCTTGTATATACATAAAAACATTGGAAGAGCCCAGAAAAAACCAGGGCAAGTGCTAATTTATAGGGGCATCAGGGATTAGTGGGGTGGGTAGGAAAAGGGAATGTAATACAGCTTTTCAATGTATACTTTTCAATGTCATTTTAATTCTTGAGCTATGTGACTGTATTATATATTCAAATATATTAAAGACTAAAATGATAAAATGAAATTCTCCCTCCTCAACCTCTGCATTTTGTGAGGTGTTTGGAGTACTTGGCTACATTTATCTGAGATAAAGATGTTTACAGGGACTGGACAAGGGAGGCACCGAACAGGATGAAGAAACCTTAGAGTCCACTGGATTTTTCTTACCACATTCATAAATCTACTATCTCATGGAGATGATTTTGAGCAGAGCTAGAAGAAAGAATACTATTCTTTACAAAATTTTGAGAGATGGAATTTCTGGGTTTTTGTATTGTTTGAGATGGAGTCTCCCTCTTGTCACCCAGGCTAGAGTGTGGTGGCACGATCTCGACTTACTACAACCTCTGCCTGCTGAATTCAAGCAATTCTCCTGCCTCAGCCTCCCAAGTAGCTGGGCCTACAGGCATGTGCCACCTCACCTGATTTTTTTGTTTTGTATTTTTTGTAGAGATGGGTTTTCACCATTTTGGCTAGGCTGGTCTTGAACTCCTGACCTTAGGTGATCTGCCCACCTTGGCCTCCCAAAGTGTTGGGATTACAGGCGTGAGCCACAGCACCTAGCCTGGAATTTCTTATAAACAGGACACATGTAAGATATGGGAATAATTTCAGGAGTAGATTTCATTCTTTTAGAATCCTATAGGCAAGGCTGTGAGAATGGCCACCTCAGGTTTCCCATGATGATGTGGTAGGAAAGGCACAATTTACCTGCATCTTGAGTTTACCCACTTAAGTAATGAGGTAGAGCAATGTGAACCTTTTCTTCTTAAAGCTTTAAATAGGTTGGGCAGGGCGGCTCACACCTGTAATCTCAGCACTTTGGAAAGCTAAGGTGGGAGAATCACTTGAGCCCAGGAATTAGAAATCAGCCTGGACAACAAAGTGAGACCCTGTATCTATAAGAAATCGAAAACTTAGTGGGGTATGGTGGTGCACACCTGTAGTTCTGGCTATTTGGGAGGCGGAGGCAGGAGGATTGTTTGAGCCCAGGAGGTGGAGGCTGCAGTGAGCCATGCCTGGGCCATTGCACTGGTAATAGAGCAAGTCCCTGTCACACACATACACAGAGCTTTTAATGAAGGTCTCATACTGATTAATGAATGAGAGAAACTGGCTGCCTTACTGAAGAAATGCTTCTTATTGTTAACAAAAATGTGTGCCACGTATTTTCTAGAACATCACACTAAAGTGATTTACAGAAAGGTTGTGGGACTGAATTAGATCTTGAGAATTCTCTGGTGTCTTCCATAAACTGAAATTGGGAAGTTTTGAAGGAAGGTATTAGGGAATAAATAACTTGTGAGGAAAAATGTTCATGATTATGTCATGATTATAATGTTAGAAGATTGTTAAAGAGTGATATAATCATCATATGAGCCACACAAGGACATAGAAGGCCCCTGGTGGATGAGGGGGACTTTACCTCCCCATACGTCTCTGCACCAAAGCTCATTACTAGTATGACTGCCCTGACTTTCCAGCTCGTTTCAGTCCTTTCTGGCCATAAGACTACACCCATGAAGCATGGGGGTGGGTGAGCATGAAGGGGTAACTCCCTGCCTTCCATTTACGTTTCTCTCATTTCTTCCTTCATCCCCTACAAATGTCATTTTGTCTTTCAGCTGGTCTCAAATCAGTCCTGTGGACAAGTCTGAAAAATCCTAGTGATTTAGAAATGAGACTTTCAGATATGATAAAGTCACCATATAACTTATGTAGCCTACACCTAGTATCAGTTCCTTTCTTGAAGCATTAGTGAGTCATTTTACTTTTAAATGATTATCACACAAATTCAAACATGTTAAGCAAGTTATTGCTAGCAATCAGGACCGCTTGTTACATAACATCAGTAAGAGGGACTCAGGTGAGAAACAACTCTGATTATAGGCATTTAGCCCAAATGTACATCAGTCGTAACTCCTTCAATGTATTCTTTTAGCAGCTAATTGAAATACTTTATCAGTGAAAGTCTTAACAGTTATACAAACATACATGTAAGAATGTGGGGAAATTAAATAAGACTTATAATATACACTGTAACAAAATGATGGCTTAATTTGTACTCCCTATGTAATTTTAACTAAATATTGTAGTGAGTAGTTCTTACTTTAAATCCTAAGTATATGGGCATTTATTACACACAATATGAAAATACTTCAGGAGGCTTGTGATTAACGCTGTGGTATTCAGGCACAGTTTATAGAGACTTTCAATCAAAGACAAAAGGCCCAAGCGGATGATGAAACACTTAAAAAAGATGTATGTATACAACCAAGGACTTAATTCAGACTTGCTCATTTTAGCTCAGTTCTAGTTCTTCGCTTATCAGGGATGGCCCCAAAGAAGTATTCTCAGAGCCTGGCTCAGGGATGCCCTGTGTATTAGCCCCTATGGTAGGTTGCCCAGAAAAAATACAGGACATTCAGTTAAATTTAATTTCAGATAAATAATGAATATTTTTTTTAGTATACATATGTCTCAAATATTGAATGTAACATTTTAAAAGTTAGTTGTTTATTAGAAATTCAAATGTAATTGGACATTTTTTATTTTTATTTTTTCTAAATCTGGCATCTGTATCCCACGGGTGCTGAGAAATTCTTAAATACCTCCTTTTCCTGCCCGCCATGCCCTATCTTGGATCTCTCAATCATACAGACACATGATCTAACTCTTGTGTACTCACTCTCTGAAATAAGGTGCCTTATAGATGTAAAACCCTCAAATCCAGAATTTCAATCTAGCTCCATGGTCTGGATCTCTTATTGGATACCGCCTATTACCTAAGCTTGCTCCCTCCCCATAGAACATTTTGTTTATATTCCACATTTTCAAAGACATTTTTAAACATTAGTGGTTGAACAGAAACATCAGTTGCTTTGCCACTAAATGTAATACAGAGAAAATTCGAACACCTAAGTTCTTCACACACACTATCTCTCTCTGCCTGAATTTAAATGCCGATTTTGACTTTTCTTTTTTTTTTTTTTTTCAAATGGAGTCTCACTCTGTCATGCAGGCTGGAGTGCAGCGGTGCTTTCTTAGCCCACTGCAAACCCCCACCTTCCAGGTTCAAGAGATTCTCTTACCTCAGACTCCTGAGTAGCTGGGATTACAGGTGCATGCCACCACACCTGGCTAAATTTTGTATTTTTAGTAGAGAGGGGGTGTCACCATGTTGGCCAGGCCAGTCTTGAAGCCCTGACCCCAAGTGATCCACCTACGTCAGTCTCCCAAAGTGCTAGAATTACCAATGTGAACCACTGTGCCTGGCTCAATTTTGATTTTTCAAAAGCATGTTCTTAAGGTTTGGTGCCTAAATTTTAAGGGGCAGACAGATGTGAAATGAGATAGGAGAGTTCTTTTCAGACTAAGTTTGTACCTCTATACTGGTCTCTTGGACTGTGGTAATGGTAGCTACTCAAGGGTTCAATTTAAGATTTTCTAAGTCAAACCAAATGCCACCACTGCTAAAATACAGGAACTAAAGAAAAGGAACCACAATATGTTAGAATAAAGAATAAAAAATTTAGAGTTGGCAGATTTGAGATCAAGTCCTGGCTCTGTACCAGAAGTAGTGGTGAGAGCGTAGGCAAGTCACTTAGCCTCCATGACTTGCCAGTTTCCTGCTCAATACAACAGGGATAGCAGGGCCACCCTAAAGAGACATGTTTGTAGAAATGATTTGTAAACTTCAAGTCCAATCCGAATGTTTGTAGTGGTGATGATGAAACTGATGGTCAAGACATAAACATTACAGACTGTCAATTTTTTTTTTTTTTTACCACCAACTCGGTTCATAAGAACTATATACACACACACACACATATATATACACATATATACACACATATTACACCTACACACACACACACACACACACACACACACACGTACGTGTGTGTGTGTGTGTTGTTCTTATATGGGTTGAGAAAAGAAAAAAAGACACCAAAAATGAACCCAATTTCATACTTTTAGAAAACAGCTAACTAAAAGATTGTGTGTCTACAAATGGGATGTTTAGAGTAAAATATTTAGGATCGCACTGAAATCACGAGTAACAGAGAAGAACACTGAGAAACATTTTGTTTAAAGCCATTTACTTTTATTTTTGGGTCAATACTTATTCAATACCCAGACTATCTATTTTATAAAAAACATTAGCAAGGCCCTTTCAGATTCATTTATTATTGTTCTTGGCATAGCCAGCTTGGAGTTTTCAGTGCATAGCAAAGGCTTTGAGGAGGTGTTGAGTGTATCCATTTGCTCAGCAATAAAAGAGAGGATGGAACAAAAGAAGAGGTTGGGCTGCATGTCTACAGGTTCCTTTCCCCTGCTTCCTATGCTCAAGGGGAAGGGTGGAGGGAGCTCCCAGGCCAGCCCTGGTGAAGACAGTGGGAGGGCTGAAATGCTGAGCCCTGGGTGCCAGCTCTGACTGAAGAGTATTTATCCTTGTTTAATTTTACTTCAGTTTTTACCATATAACCAACACATACATTACAGAAAACTAGTGAATACAGATAAACAAACAAAAAAAAAAAAGAAAACATAACAATCACCACTACCTCTTCCCTCCAGAGGTTTGGCATGCTTGTGAGACGCCAATTGGTGTTGCACTGTGTCCCCACGTGAGTTATGAGCTCTGTGAGGAAACAGACTTAATTCCACACTGTCAGAATCCCCCAAAGAGGACTATTATGGTGGTCTGCATGGAGGTGTTACTCAACACATGCATTTTAACCAAGGCATCTAGATTGGTGCTAAAAGTCGTTGTCACCGAATCCTGAGCTCCATCCTTTACAGGGTCTCGAGCTGCTTTTTGTTCACTTTCACTTCCCATGCTTGGTCATAAAAGGAAGGGAGTTGGGGTTCCAGCTCTAGACTAAAAGCATCCACCTTTAGAACTCAGAGTCATCTGACCTTGCTTGAGAGACTGAGTGGAGAGGGATCAAGTGGGATAAGCCTGGCCCAGTCCTCAAACTTTGCTTGTTGGAGTGGAGCAGTTACCTTAAGTGTCTCAGGTCGTTTGACTTTGCCCCAGGTGCAGATTTCCACAGACCAGTTCTGGATCCTTGGAGAAAGAGAGGAGGGTACTTAAAAATCAGAAGACACATCTTCACCCAAGCCTCTGACGCCTTGGCGAGCCAGGCAATATTGCTTTGGAAATACCTGATAGAGAGAATAATAGAAAGAGGCATTCTTCTTCCCTGCTCCATAAACCACTAAGCAACATTGGCCCATCCGTGCTCTGGGGTACTGGTGACAGTGCCAGTAGAACATGCAGTGGCGGTGGCCAGCAGGGGGGCAGAGGGCCAGGTGCCTGTACAGGAGGCAGCGGTTTCCAGGGAGGCACAGGCATGGCGGAGCCCTGGAGTGCGGTGGGATCTAGAAGTATTCCGGTTTACAGTAGACATGGTTGTACCTGTAGGACTCAGTAATCAACAGGGCAAAACAAAAGCATGAAAGTGGCATCTTTTACAAGAATTATAACCAAGCACTTGTGAGACACAACCCAAGATATGTGTGCTGCATGTGTGTGTCTGTGTGCAGAGTAGGGCAAAAACTCTAGAGAGGGCTCCATTTCAGACATCTGACCCGACTTCCTCTTTTCTAAAACCAGTCCTAAAAGTTGTTACTAAATAAAATGATTGTCCTTTCCAGTCATTTAACTAAACTGTTTTTGAACTCACAGCCTTCCTCTGGTGTCCTATGATACTTGAATTGGATTCAGGCATCTCTGACCCCCTCCCCAGAATGTCTGGGTTAATAATAATATTGATCTTGCGTGGTTGTTAGGATGATTAAACAGTGTAATACTTGTTAAGAGCTCAGCACAGTACCAGGCACATAGTAAGCACTTCTCGGAATTAACTCTAATATGACTGCTGCCTCAATTCACCTCCCAGACAGGTCTCATTTTCTGCTTAGTGTGCTGTGAGAGAGACTTAGGCTTAAATTGTGATTCACCATTAATGTCCTTGGATATATTGCTTAATTTCTGGGTAATCTGAATTAACCCTACAAATATGGAGCCCACGGTATACCAGGCATTGTGCCAGGTACTACAGACCCATGGATAAACAGCTCGAACATGCCCCTGCCTGCAAAGCGTGCAATGTCTGGGAGGCAGGGGAGGTAGCTAAAGGAATGATTTTAATACACAGCTGAAAGGAAATCAGATGTGCAGATGCCCACTCACCCAACTTGGATGATAATAGTTAATAGACTCGTCGAAACAGTCAGCAAAGTAGGGGGTCATTAAAAATGTTATCGACATGCCTTAAATGTTCTATTTCAATTTAAAGCAGATTAGAGGTTGCCAGAAGACAGGGCAGCAGGGGAATGAGGAGTGGTAACTTAAGAGCACAGGGCATTCTTCTGGGATGATGAACAAGTTTTGACACTAGACAGAGGTGGTGGTGGCACATCATGAATGCACTAAATGCCATTGGCTTTTGAATCGTTAATTGTATGTATGTTATATGAATTTCATTTCAATAAAAAATACAAATGTATAGGCTGGGTGTGGTGGCTCATGCCTATAATCCCAGCACTTTGGGAGGCTGAGGTGGGTGGATCATGAGGTCAGGAGTTTGACACCAGCCTGGTCAATATGGTGAAAGCCCGTCTCTACTAAAAATACAAAAAGTTAGCTGGGTCTGGTGGCATGCATCTGTAGTTCCAGCTGCTTGGTAGGCTGAGACAGGAGAATTGCTTGAACCCAGGAGATGGAGGTTGCAGTGAGCCGAGATTGCACCACTGCACTTCATCCCGGGCAACAGAGCAAGACTCCATCTCAAAAAAAAAAAAAAAATGTATATTATCTTGCCAATCTTTTGATGCAAGACTAAGGACTTTTCCTGAAATGTATGTCCAATAATTGAAGTCCCAGGTTATCTTTCTGACATAAAACACATCCATAATATATATACACGTTTTATTTCTATTTTAATTTATTTAAATTGGAGCAAGAACATAGATACTGACAAATCTATGTCAGAGCAGAATCTTTTTAGATTTTTAATGATTTATTTCCATTTACAACTTTACATCAATGAGAGCAACTTTTAGAAGCTTACATTTGTCTTTGTACATTATAGAAACAACTTTCTATACTCATATTTTATGAATTTACATAAGATTTCCTTAAATAACATAGCTACAACAATAAGTAAAACTGTTATAAAATAATTTAGATCAAGCACATCTGACTCTTGGTAGGCAAAAATGGAATTCACCTGGTGAGAGCAGTGGTAAGATGGGTGTATAGAGAGCAGCTTATCAGTTTTAAGCCTTGGGGATGGCAGGGCTGTAGTCAGTGTGCTTTACAAGAAATTACGTGTATCGAGCTGGTTAAATAGAGGCCATTTTAAAGGTATTTGTAATACAGTGGATGCCCAGAAGAAGGATACTTAACCTGAACTGGGGGTTGGGGAACACCTTTCCAAGGGAAGTGACATAAGCTGAGGTCTAAAGGTGTGGAAGAACCTAGCAAGAAGAAAAGTCAGATCTGTTTCAAGCACTGGAAACAGCTAGAGAGAGGAGAACTCTTACACTGGAGGAACAGCAAGAAGTATTGCTGGAGTGTGGCATGCGGAAGGGGATGTGTTGAAGATGAAACTTGGACAGGATCTTCTAAGCCATGTTAAGAAGTTGAGACTTTATTTTAGGGATAGTGGAAAACCATGGACAATTTTTAAGTAGATGACTGACATAATCAGACTTGTGTTTTAGAAAGATTCCCTGGTCTGCATTCCAGGGACCAGATGAGAGATGGTGGTAGGGAAGTCCAGTGATGAGGCTATCAAGGGAGTGGTGACATGAGCCTAGTACTACAGGGATGGAGAAGAGAACACATCAGCTCTGAGAGGCAGCTGGGGGTAGATTGCATAGGGGTTTAGTGGCCAAGTATATTTTGGGGGTGAATGAAAGAAGGAAGACCAGCTTTGGTGATGGTGTTATTTGCTGAAATAAGAATGTGGAACGAGAGTTGCTTTGAAAAGATGAGGTAAGCTTAGAATATACTGAATTTGAGGTCTAATGAAGCTGTGGGATGTCCGTTAAGTAGCTAGCCATGTTAACTCTAAAACTGGATCTCAGAGGTTAAAGTGGCCAAAAAGTCATGTAAGGTAAGGAATGGAAAGTATGCAATGAATTTTATCAATGAGGAGGCCCCTGGAAACATTGGTGAAAGCAGCTTTAGAAAGCAGGTAGGCACATGAGCCCAGTGGTAATGGGCTGAGGAGCATGTTGTGGGCATGAGGAGAGGAGCATGTTGTGGGCGTGAGGAAATGACCATGGGTGCTTAGAGAATTTGGGCTTTGAAGGGGAGGACAGAGTAGGGGAATTTCCAGAGGAGCTGGAAGAGGAGTAGGAGATGAAGAACATATTTAAGCATTGCCAAGATGAGTCAGTAGAAAAGTCTGACACTACTACCAGTACCCCAGAGCACAGATGGGCCAATGCTGCTCAGTAGTTTATGCCACAGTGAAGATGAATGCCTCTTTCTATTTATTCTCTCCATCAGGTATTTCCAAAGCAATATTGCCTGGCTTGCCAAAGTCTCAGAGACTTGGGTGAAGATGTGTCTTCTGATTTTTATGTACCATTCTCTCTTTTTCCAAGGAACCAGAACCGAGTCTATGGAAATCTGCACCTGGGATGCTTGTATTTTTTGCAGAGACAGGGTTTTGCCATGTTGCCCAGGCTAGTCTTGAACTCCTGAGCGCAAGCAATCCGCCTGCCTCAGCCTCCCAAAGTGTTGAGATTACAGACGTGAACCACCTCGCCTGGCAGACCATAATGCTTTACATGGGCTTACTCACTTATCCTCTCACAACAGTGTTCCATACTAAGTGTGGGTTTCTGCATTTAATCCCCTCATTATTTCCTCCCTTTCATTTGCAGCATTTACCTTTCTACTGACTCATCTTAGCAATGCTTAAATATGTTCTTCATCTCCTACTCCTCTTCCAGGTACTCTGGAAATTCCCCTACTCTGTCCTCCCCTTCAAAGCCCAAATTCTCTAACTGATTAAGCACCCAGGGTCATTTCCTCATGCCCATATGCTCCTCAACCCATTACCATTGGTGCACACCTGTAGTCACAGCTACTTGGGAGGCTGAGGCACGGGAATCACTTGAGCCCAGGAGCTCAAGGCTGCAATGAGTAGCGACTGTGCCATTGTTAGTTCCTTTCATTCTCTATGCACTGCCCTTCCCTCATTTTGTTTCATCTGTGCCCTGATACGGTTACTTTGGCTGGTGCCTTTTAGGCTGCATACATTACCCAAGCAATTCTGGATGGGCATCTAGGTTTAGAAACTAGTAGAGGCTGGTCTCATGACTTGCCTGTCCCCTCTTCCCATATATGGCCTCAGCAAATCCCATTTCTCAAATACGTACTCTCATTTTCACTGTCATGTTTAGCTTCTCAGCAGAGGTGACGGGCTCCTAACCACACCGGAGTCATCTCATGTACTCACTCAGACTTCAGAGTATCCTAGCTTTCCGTTCTTTCAACTAGGCCAAGATGGGAGCTTTCTGTTCATTGTGGCAAGAGGCTCTTTTCTCCTCATAGACTTATTCCGATGCTTATCTTTAACTATTAACCAGAATTATTAAATGCTTAGTTCACTGCTTGCACATAGTTTTCAAAAAACTGAATTTTCCTTTCCTTAATTCTGTTTGACACATCTTGTCTCCTCATTGCTCACCTCTAAGACATTTTTCTGCCGTACAAGCCCTCTTCCTTACGCCCTCTTTTGGTGTGTTTCTTTCCAATTATTTCTATGCTTTGGAAAAATATAATTTAAAAAATACTGCATGTTCTTTTTTTTATTTGCTATTTTAACGTAACTATTTTCTTGTTAAAATTATTAACTATAATTTTGATAACTGCTAGATTTTTTTTTTTTTGCCTTTGAGACAGAGTCTTGCTCTGTCACCCAGGCTGGAGCGCAGTGGTGCAAGATTGGCTCACTGTAACCTCAGCCTCCTGGGTTCAAGTGATTCTCCTGCCTCAGCCTCCCAAGCAGCTGGGATTACAGGTACACACCACCCAGCTAATTTTTGCATTTTTAGTAGAGAGGGGGTTTCACCATGTTGCCAGGATGGTCTTGATTTCTTGACCTCATGATCCACCTGTCTCAGGAAGTGCTGGGGTTACAGGTGTGAACCACGACATCCAGCCAACTGCTAGGTATTTTATCTTACAGCTGTATCAAGCTTCATCTGACCATTTTCCTATAATTAAGCATCTAAGTGCTCATGTCTTTACACATAAATCTTTGTTCACATTGTTTATTATTTCCCTACCTGAGGCTTCTAGAAGTGGGATTACAATGGTAAGCATTTTAAGAGGAATACAAAAGCTAGTTTCACATTAAGAACTAGAAGTGATACTGTTGACTCACCAGCAGAATACTAACTTTTCAAGTCCTGATATTACAACAAAAAAGTATGGCTTTATGAATCTCATTCATTTTATAAGTAGGAACATCTTCTTCATCTTAAAAATACTAATCACCTAAATGCTTACAGTGTTATAAGTTCACTGTTCAGAGAACTATATAGCTCTGATCCCTTCATTCCAAAAATTTACATTCCAAGGAAGATATATGTATGTGAAGATTCACCAAATGCAGACGAGAACTATTGAAAATGCCCCAGGGATAGACCTCCAAATGAGTTTAGGGTAATTGCCCTTCAAATATTAGGACCAAAGTACATTTATTTTATAGATGGGGGAAGGGAGCAGACAAGTGGGGACCAGTTGAGACATCTTACCTGGACAAATGGAAGGAACAAATGTGTGATCTGCTCATTCTCTATGAGAGTCTCTGTTGTTATGTATTTCCTCCTCTCTTCCAGAGCATAATAACAAATGGCTGCTCTCAGAAAAGTACTGTGACCACAGAAAGGTATTCACTTGGCTCGCCAACCTCCTTCTCCATTTCCCTCTTGACTCCCCTTTTCCATATCATCTTCTGTCCCCTAGCCTTGCCTCAGGTCCCCAATGAATCCTGCCCTTAATCTGTGGGGGTGGTAGGTGGCACTAGTTTGAGGAGCTTACTGGATCTCCCTCAGTGAGTCAGCCTGGAGTTGTGTTCGAAAACCCAGACCTCCCAGATACCACCTCCTGCTGTCTGTCATCATCTACAGGTGCCGGGCTCCCTTGTGGGCCTCCTCCTCCTGCCTCTGCTGCAGCTGTCCCATGGGTGCCTGTCCTCTCTGACATCACAAGAGAACCCATGTAGATTCCAGGAACAAACATCTTTATTTGCCTCCTTCCCACTGAAGGTAAAAACAACATTAATAACCACAACAAATACTTAGTGAGTGTTTACTATTATTCATTTAATTGTTGGTCCTTCCATCCCTGGCCACGACAAGAGACATGTCACAACTTACTCCTTAAGAGACCTGAGGACACACATACACAAACATATCGGGCATACCATCACTAGCACCAAAACTGATTTTCCCTGTCTACCCAGAACAGGCCTGAGGGAGAGGGGAAAGCGGATACCCACCTGTGTCGCTGTTTATGTGCCAAGTCCAGGAACAGTCCATACAGCCCTGCTGCATCCCATGACGCTGTCACCAAGAAGGAGGTCATCTGAGGCTGAGGTGTTGCCATCAAAATGTTCATCAAAGTAGCGACGCTGACTTCGTTCTTAGGCAGATTATCTTCCTGTGGAGTATCCAGACTGTTTGCCTAGTTTTCTCGTTCTTCTGGGGTCTGTTTACTGTATTCCAGCTACCAAAGTGGTAGAAGTAAAATTGAAAGAGTTCTAAATAGCTTTTTTCCATGTTAGCTCCCTTGCATTAATTTGGCCCTATCATCATTTGATGATTTGGTGACTGCAGTTATCCATACTAGCTCTCCTACCACTGACTACTGAGAGTTAATTATTATTGAATATCCAACCATCCAGGGTGAGTTATAACTTATGCCAGGTGTTTTGGTAAATAATACTAATGCAATTCATTTTACTGTTTACCCTCTCATCTTAAAGTAATCAGCTGGTAAAATAAGATGGATTGGATTGGTACTTAAAGTTTTTTTCTTTGTGAGGCTTCTGCCCTATTCATATTAAACTGTTTTAAAATTTATTTTACTATTCATACTTCCTGTCCATGAATCATATAATCATGTCCTTTGCCCATTTATCCATTGGGAATATTGTTAGTGTTCACACGTATGTTTGAATAAATTTTCATATACTTGGTGCTGATAATTCTATTTTTCATTTGTGTTAACTTTTTTTGTATTTATTGTTAGTTATTTCTCTTAGAAGTTAAAAATTTATGTAATTATATTTGACTATTTTATTTAATTTCCAATTTCTTCATTTGCTCCACTTGTAAGAAAATTATCACTTTAAAGTGAGACTAAAAGCCCTATATATTCTTTTGGGTCTCTATTTCCCACCATCCCTGAGATTTTACTCTGACATTCTCTAGGCCTTATAGCCCAGGCCCCATAACTATTCAATGCATTATATTCACAAAGGTTTGATGCTTGTGTTATGACTTCAATTGAGTAGTTACCTTAGAGCCTATTACCTTATTTATCCTGTATTTAGAACTATTTCCCATGTTTTCTGTTGTCCAAGGGGCTTATAAATCACACCCAACTTCACTCATTCACTTACTCATTTACTTATTCACTCACACTTCCATTTATCCATTCATTTACTATATTTGGCTCACAAACTCTAGGGTGACGAACGATGATCCCTGCTTCCTGGTGTGTTCACTCTTGTGTGTAGGCAGGACCTGGGACTTGTTTCTGACCAACAGAATATGGCAAAAGTGGTGAGATGTTCTTCCTGTGATTATGTTATATAACATAAGCCTCTGTCTTGCTAGTAGAGTCACTCTAGACACTCTCCTTGTTGGTTTGATGAAGTAAGCAGTCATGTTGGGGAAGATCTCCTAGTGAGAAACCCTGGGTAGACTCCAGCTAGCAGTCAGAAAGAAACCTGGATCCCTGGTCTTACAGCTGCATGGAAATGAATTCTGCCAATAACCTGAGTGAGCTTAAAAGGGGTTTATTCCTCAGTCAAGTATCCAGATGAGAACACAGCCCAGGTGATACCTTGATTGCAGTGTTGTGAGACTCTAAGCAGAGGGCCCATCTAAGCCATGCCCTTACCTAGAAACTGTAAGATAACAGTTATTTTGAGCCACAAAGTATGCAAAGTATGCAGTAATTAGTTATGCAGAAATAGAGAACAAGTACACTGTGCTGTGCTAATTATCATATGCATGATCTCTTAGTGTTTCAAGTAATGTCATAATGCTGATATTAATGTTATCTTCATTTACAGAAGGAGAAACTGAGGCTTGGAAGTTGATCTCCAGAACGTTTTGCTCTTAGCCACTATACTATTATGGTATGTTTTATCTTAATGTCTTGCATTGTTTCATGGGTTCAAGTTTATCATGTCCTTTGACAAGTTTAAAAATCTATCTGCTAAAACCTGTCAAATACATTAAGGAAAAGTCCTGCATGGCACATCTCGCACACAAGGTAGATGTTTTTAAGTTCAACTCTATAAAGACATTTCATTTAACTGTTTTGTGCTGTACTTATATCATACATCTTGTAGAAATAATATTTGATTCATGAATAGGAAAGGTTTTCTTAAAAGTGATGGACTGTGAACTACTTAGAAGAAAGAATAATCATGGCAGACATGAGTCCTAAATGCTTTGAATTTATCTGGAATTAGAACATTCAGAAAAACATTAGTTAAAATGTGCTGCAGCTTGAATTGTCTTTAATTTTGTGTAAGACTAAAACATTTAATCTCTGTCTTAATGTTAACATTTCTGATCAGGTATAGGCAAAAATATAATATAGAGATATTTAGAAACAGGGTTTCTTTTAAACAACTAAAGTCCTATTTGGTTCACTGTTCTGAGGAGTTAAGGTGGAATTGTGATGTCTTCTAATAAAAGTCCTTTTTGTTCTGCATTATCAGATGTTAATTATTCATACTGCATGGCTGAGGATTGTGGAAGCAGAAAAAGATTCACCTGCGATATCTGGAACACCAATGGGGGTCTACATCAACCCAGAATTTATACAGCAGCTGGTGCTAGTCAAAGCTAATGAGAGAATTTCAGTTTAATAAAAAGACCCCCAACTGAGCACACCATCTTGAAAAAAGTATACTTATCAAACAACTTTCAATCAGTTCAAGAGAGACACCTTAATTGGGAAGAGGAAGAATTGCAGAGTAGTTTGTAATCATGCCAATTCTAGATCAATAACTGCATGTCTGTTCTGTGGTAGACATAGTTTTTGCTTCATATGAAGTAATCACACATAAATTCCCTCTATTTGGATAAGGAAACCTTTGCTTTATTTGACAACGTATAATGATATCCTCTTTTAATACACCTCTGTGTCTTCATAATAAACATGAGTTAAATTTAGACATGTGATGGTAAAAGTCAATATAAATGTTGATTTTTAAAATAAACTTTGTATCTAACAGGAAAGAAGTGATTATGACATTTTTATATTTTCAAAAATAATTTTGTCGAAATAAAATTATATGAATAAAGTTAAGTGATGATGGTTTAACTATAAGAAGAGTATACTGAACACTGATAATCTGACTTGTATGAGATTACTTCAGGGAAGGCTGTACAGAACAATCTAATAAAAAACAAAAGAAGACAGTTTACTTTTTGCAGGAAGGATTTGGAATACTAAAGAACAATATGATTCAGTCATCGAGTCTTAGTTTCCTTTTGTTAAATGGAAATAGTCATTCAAACTGATGGCTTTCAACTTGTTCATAGGCTACTAGTCTCAGCGGTGCATTACAGGGCACTATGGGGCAGGCAGGGCAGGTGGAGAGGGCAGCGAGGGGAATATGGCCCAACAGGGAGATTGAGACAAAGCCTGCAACGGGGGGCGGGCTCTGCAGTTTCCTTTCTCACATCATCAACAAGCGTAGATCCTTTCTGCCTGCCTGCCTGTCTTTCCCCCCTCTTCCTTCCTTCCCTCTCTCCAAACTGTATCTATTTATATAGACATACATTTAGGAATGGAAATATTGGGCTTCTATATAAAATTTCTTTTTGCAAAATAGGGTTCCTCTTCTAAAATACAGTTTGAAAATCACTGGACTAGATAATTCTAAGTTTTCTTCCTTCCAACGTTTCAGTGACTGTTATGATTTCAAGATCCAGGAACAACACAGCAAGGGAGATTGAAAATCTTTTAGGACACACAACAAACACCTATCTTGCATAAATCGTAGTTCATCTAAAAGGCAAAGCTATGGGTGAAATGGCATTTTAGGACGCTTTCAGATATACGGGACTGTCTTAGTTCATTTGCGTTGCTTTAAGGCATCCCTGAAGCTGGGTAATTTATGAAGAAAAGAGGTTTATTTGGTTCACAGTTCTGCAGACATGACACCAGCATCTGTATCTGGTATATGGCAGAAGAAGAAGAGGAGCCAGCACATACAGACATGTCAAGAGAGAAGAAATAAGAGAGATGGGGAAGGTGCCAGGCTCTTTTTAACAATTAGCTCTCAGGGCAACTCCCATGGGATCTAAGAGTGGGAACTCGCTGTTTACTGTGAGGATGGCACCAAGCCATTCATGATGGATTCAACCCCATTATCCAGCACCTCATACCAGGCCCCACCTCCAACATTGGAAGTCAGCTTTCAAAATGACACTTGGTGGAACCAGACAAAACATAGCAGAAACTATGTTTAATAGGTTCAGTTTTTTGGGTTTTTTTCCCAGAGTAACTGTGTAGAGCAGAGCCATGCTCACTTAGGCACTTAATCTACTCAATGATGTTTGGGCAAAGAAATACTTATGACCTAATTTTAAAAATAAAAGATTTTTGCATTTAGAGAATCATATGCTATTAGAGCTGGTAGGATACTCTGAAGTCATCTTACTCATTTTATATATTTATTTACTCATTAAATTGATAAATTTTTATCGAATTTGAGTATGTGCCAGCCATCATGTTAGGTGTTAGGGAAACAGTATACTGTCCCTATCTGTAAAGAGATTATGCTTTAGTGGAGAAGACAGGCAATTAAACAATCATACACATAAGCATATAATTACAAATTTGTGTAAGTACTATTAAACAAAAGAAAATGGTTCCCTGGCTGGGCGTGGTGGCTCACGCCTGTAATCCCAGCACTTTGGGAGGCCGAGGCGGGTGGATCACGAGGTCAAGAGATCGAGACCATCCTGGTCAAAATGGTGAAACCCCGTCTCTAATAAAAATACAAAAAATTAGCTGGGCATGGTGATGCGTGCCTGTAATCCCAGCTACTCAGGAGGCTGAGGCAGGAGAATTGCCTGAACCCAGGAGGCGGAGGTTGCGGTGAGCCGAGATCGCGCCATTGCACTCCAGCCTGGGTAACAAGAGCGAAACTCCGACTCAAAAAAAAAAAAAAAAAAAAAAAGAAAAGGGTTCCCTGAGATCCTATATTGGAGTGTACATAGAAAATATTGTGCTGCAGAGAGCAAAAGTGACTTGCCTCAAGTCAGAGTGTGCACCGCAGGGCTGGCACTAGACTTAGTTGCCTGTTTTCTCTGTCTCACTAGCATAGCTGTGAAGTTTAGGTCCATAGTAAGGGCTAAGTGATAGAAATCAGGAAGCCATGAACTCCTCCCCCGGCTTGTGCACTACTTTGGAACCTTGGGCAGCCTTGGGAGACACCCAATGACCTGCACTAAGAATGGAAACTTCCAACTTTTGAAAATGATTTTCTTCATTGGTTCAGGTCCCTGTGCTTACAATGTGGTTGAACAGAGGCTGAAAATGGTCTGCAAGGGTAGTAAAGTCCATGATTAAAGAAGAGTAATTCCTTAGTAGCTACAGCAAGGCTATTCTTTATTTAAAACCTTCAGGCTGCAAGCAGGTTCAACAGCTTCCTCAAGTCTACTTTGCTGTAAAACAAATGGTTTCTTCCTTTCCTTTGCCCAGATAGGTTTGCCAGACCTATCAATTAGAAGAAAACCTAAGTTAAACTATCATTATTAAAATATTAGCTAAGAGCAACTATAATGAAGCCATTCTCCTATTTGAAGACGGCCAACTGGCATAGCTTTTTGCCCATGTGGCTAATGGGGAGTTTGAGGTTATTTTCTCTGACAAGAATCTAAAAAGTAGAGACAGAGTGAGTCTGGTTGATTGCAGAGCCATAAACTTTGGAGATCCAACAAATACACAGCCAAACTGGTATCATTTCATGAGCATTGAGAAGCTTCACCTGCCTACATGGATGCCATCTACCTCTGGGAGGCAGCTGGCATCAGGTAGTTAACAACAATTTAAGTCCTTCCTAGTGTTTGCTCGGATAAGCAATTGACCTTCATCAATCTAAAGCCTAAGTTATAGTCAAGTGAGCACTGCATTGATGAATAGATGGGATTATAGCATAGAAGCTGGTGGGTGGGTGTGCGTGTACCTGTGCACGCGCGCGCGCAAACTCCTTCCTTTTGGTAAACCTCTTCCCTCCCCATCTCCTTTCCTGCTGTCCCACCCCTGCCGTAACCCATGCTATAAAATTAGCATGTATCTTCAAGTATTTTTAAAATCCATGCTCATATAATCCTATCTAAGCATATATATGTACCAAAAAAATCTACATACATAGATTTTTGGGGCCTATATTTTTTCAGAACAACAGAGTCATATTATACATCTTTTTCCAAAATTTTTCATTTTCACAAGGAAATACAGTTCTACTTCATTTATCGTATGCATGTATATGATTTACTTTGTTTCCAGTTTTCTGCTACTTTGAATAATGCTCAGATTAACTCCTTTGCTCATGTGTCCCTGTATACTGGGACTTTTATTGTTATAAGAGGGATTTTCTGAAGTGTAAATTCTGAGTCAAAGCGATATGTATATTTAATTTCAATAAATGTTGCCCATAGCCAGGCATTGTGGCACATGCCTGTAATCCCAGCTACGTGGGAGGCTGAGGAGGGAGGATCACTTGAGCCCAGGAGGTCAAGGCTGTAGTGAGCTATGATTATACCACTGCACTCCAGCCCAGGCAATAGAGTGAGACCGTATGTCTAAACAAACGAATAATGATAACAAAATAAATGTTGCCCAATTGTTTTCCAAAAAAGATTGTAATAATTATTTCCACCAGCAATGAGGACATCGTTTTCCTTCAGCAGCCATACCAAAATGGATATCCTCACACTGATATTATTACTAGACTGATGAGTTTAAACCTCATTGTACTTTATTTTCCATTTTTCTAATTATGGGGAGTTTAGACACCTTTTCACAATTTTGTAGGTTACCTGGTTTTGCTCCTCTGTGAGTTGTTTTCTTTTTATTTTGGGCTGTATGTTGGAAGAGCTCATATATTAATATTGTATTTCCCATCTGTGTTAAAATATTTTTAATTTATTACTTGTCCGGTTTTCATTATTATGTGAAACACATTTTATTTTAATATATCTTAATCTGTGAGGGGTATCTAATCTTTTTTTTTTTTTAATTGCTGTCCATAAGTTTATTGTCTTTATCTGAAAAATCCTGATAGAAAATTATTTGGTTTAGCTCTCAGCAGCCCGCTCCTGAGCTCTGAGGAAGCTTGCCTTCTTTTGAGCTACCCGATCTTTCTTCTGAGCAAGGGACATTTTGGGGCGGTTCCACCTCTTCTTCTTAACTTCTTTCTTGGGCTTCTTTTCATAGACTGGATTCTCTCGTATAGCAGCATGAGCTTTCTTATACATCTCCTCCATCATGTCTGGAGTTACGCTGTTCTTTATGTATTGAGAGAACTGTTTCTTGTAAGCATCTTCATCTTCTTCCATTAAGTAGCGCATGTAATCTGCAACATTCTGGCCCATGATGTGCTTCCGGTGTACTTCTGCATTAAATTCCTTGCTTTCAGAATCATAACCAGGGAATCGCTTGGTACTATGAGGGATAGACAAGCCTCCATCCACAGCTCCCTTCAGAGCACCAAAAACTTTATTGCCAGTGGTAGTTCTGGCAAGGCCTGCATCCAAATAGCAGGTAAAGGCACCTGGCTGATCATCAATGCTTTCCACATTATATTCATCACCAGTCACCTCCACTTGGCCTTCATAGATCTTGTCCATGCCAAACCTATTGAGAAGCCTGCGGGCCAGCAGCAGGCCAGTACAGTATGCTGCAGCATAATTTGTCAGGCCAACCTTCACGCCGTATTTTGGCAGTTCGTGTGCATATGCTGCGCAGACTATCATATCCCCCTCTATACGAGCATAAGCAATCTGACAAATGATATCTCTGTTTGTTACACGAACTATCATCTTGTATTTGGGTGTGTTGTATTTATTTTTATCCTGTATCACCACGCGTTTCCGAGCATAGTAATCAGTTTTACCCTCTCGTCGTCTTCTAAATTTCACGTGGTATCTCTTAAAGTAGGCCTTATTCTTAACAACTTTAACAAACCCCATCCTAAGGAACAGAGACCTGCGCCCGCGGCTCAACAGAGACCTGCAGGCCCAGCAGCGCTAGGAGGGGAAAAAGGGCTTTTTTTTTTTTTTTTTTTTTTGAGTCGGAGTTTCGCTCTTGTTACCCAGGCTGGAGTGCAATGGCGCGATCTCGGCTCACCGCAACCTCCGCCTCCTGGGTTCAGGCAATTCTCCTGTCTCAGCCTCCTGAGTAGCTGGGATTACAGGCACGCGCCACCATGCCCAGCTAATTTTTTGTAGTTTTAGTAGAGACGGGGTTTCACCATGTTGACCAGGATGGTCTCGATCTCTTGACCTCGTGATCCACCCGCCTCGGCCTCCCAAAGTGCTGGGATTACAGGCGTGAGCCACCGCGCCCGGCCGGGTATCTAATCTTTTGGCTTCCCCTGGCCACACTGGAAGAAGAATTGTCTTGGGTCACACAGACAATACAGTAATGTTAATGATAGCTGGTGAGCTTTAAAAAAATTGCAAAAGAAATCTCATAATGTTTTAGGAAAGTTTATGGATTTGTATTGGGCCAAATTCAAAGCTGTCCTGAGCTGCATGTGGCCACAGGGTGCAGGCTGGGCAAGCCTGATTCTTATATATACATATATGTATTTTTAACAGCTTCTAGGTTTACTGTCTTATTTACAGAGATGTCCCCATATATGTACATTCTTAAAGAACTCTTATTTTTATGTCTAAGTTTTTAATCCATCTGAAATTATTTTTGTATATGAGTTCAACTTTGTTTTTCTATACTATTTAAAAACAATCACCATTTTTACTTAATTGAACTATTGTTTTCATCATGTATTAAATCCTCATATATATTAGGATCTATTTCTGGTTTCTATGTACTGTTCCACTGATTTGTTTATTCCTCTGCAAATATCTGATTTGTTTTTAGAGACTTTATTATATCTGCTGATATTTGGTAAAGCATGTCCTTCCTAACTATTCTTTTTTTCCTTCTATTTAAAAATGGTTATTTTCAGGCATTTGTTAATTTAAGTAAATGTTAGGGTCAACGAATGTAAACAGAAGTTACGTGTGTTTCTCCTGGTCAGAAGCTTTAGCACCAGTATGTGATTTACCTCCTTCTCTTTTCTTATCTTGGTGATGACAGAAGCACTTGTTGAGATAAAACTTTCAGCTTGGGTTTTTGAGTGACAAAGATGAGCACAGCCACCCTGATTACCCATGTTGGACATACAGAAGCAAGAATCAACTTTGTTGTGTTAAGCCACAGAGACTGTGTGTGATTTGTTACTACAGTATCACCCAGATCATTCTGACTGATGAGAATGCCATGAGACTTATTTCAGATGACACACATAAAAACACGTATCCAAAGACACAAATCAACTTACATGTCAATAAATATTGGCCAATATAATTAAAATTATGATGGAATAACAACAATAATAAAGCTACCCTTGTGTCTTGAGACAGGACCTTCCTGCCATATGGTTTAATTTCGGATAGTTAAGAAGCTACATGTACCAAAAGAAATATCTGCCCTGCCTGCTCAACATTGCTCTATACTACAGTTAAAAATTTAATTCCTGCTAAATGCAAGCCATTTCACCTTGCTAAAATGAAAGTCCATGAATATAAGAAAAGAAACTTAAAACACATTTGAAGATAAAGATTTATATTAGGAATTGCAAACTAGTGGCCTGTAGGCCAAATCTGGATCATACATGTTTTTATTTATTTATTTTTGACACAGTCTCACTCTGTCACCCAAGCTGGAGTGCAGTGGGGCAATCTCAGCTCACTGCAATCTCTGCCTCCCAAGTTTAGGCAATTCTCTGCCTCAGCCTCTCCAGTAGCTGGGATTATAGGCGTGTGCCACCACACCCAGCTAACTTTTGAATTTTAGTAGAGGTGGGGTTTCACCATGTTGGCCAGGCTCATCTCAAACTCCTGACCTCATGATCCTCCCACCTCAGACTCCCAAAGTACTGGGATTACAGGCATGAGCCACAGTACGTGGCCACATGTTTTATTTTAATGACAGTATTGTAAAAGTCAGGGAAACACACACACTCACACATATTCACACTCACACACATACTCTCTAACACTCACACACTTACTTCTGGCTTCTCTTGAAAAAACTCTTAAGATCTTACAACCCTAAAATCACATTTCTACATGGCCAAAATCTCTGGAGCTAAATAACCGCATCATCTGGTTCACCAGAGTTGCGTTTCCTATTGGTTCAGAATGCATAGCAATAGATGACCCATGGAGATTTACAGTAAATGAAAATTTGATTACAGTACTTCCCCTTATCTATGGGGAATATGTTCTAAGACCTCCCGTGGATGCCGGAAACTACAGATAGTCCTAAGCCCTGCATATACTATGTTTTTTCCATGTGATAACTCAGTTGAGTAATAAGTGACCAACAGGCAGGTAGTTTATACAGTATGGATAGGGTGGACAAAGGGGTGTTTCATGTCCCAAGCAGAACAATACAACATTTCATCACACCACCCAGAATGGCTCACAACTTAAAACTTAGAAATTATTTATTTCTGGAATTTTTCATTTAATATTTTTGGACCATGGTTGATCAAGGGTAACTGAAACTACAAAAAGCTAAGCCAAGAATAAGGAAGGACTATTGTATTTCTTCAGCAGTTGGGTATAGTGAGTGCTAGGTACAAAGAAGACAAAATACTACAATGGAGGCAAAAGCAGGGTACTGATAACTAAGTTATTTGATAGCGTTTTGATAGAACCAGTTAGTTGTGGAAAAGACATTTCTATTCCTGCAGAAAAGAATAAAAATAGGTCTTTGATATCTCAGCAGCAATTTTCATCATCAAATCAATTACAGACCACACAAGCTAATTAATCCTCTTGGCCCCCTCATTGGGTGAGAATCCCAGAAATACCATTAGTAGAAGAACTTAGGAAAACAGTTGCAAAATATCTTGTTGCCTAGGAAGAATCTTAATACAACAAGCTACTGAATTGCTTTTTTTAAAGTTGCAAACTGACCCTCCCCCATCTTGTTCACTTAGGAAGAAGGATAAAAGAAAAGAGATTGGACAGCAAAGTCTAGAATCTAGATTGTTCAATGTATAATTTCTATGCAATTGCTTGAGCATTATCTAAAACCTTTCACATTCATATCCCTTGAAATCCCTCTTATGTTAATCACATTCATCATTTTGGCTCCATTTTCATTAAAAGAAAAAACATCTTTATGCCACTCCCACCTTAGGATCTGCTAACTGACCCAGTTTTCAAAGGTGGAATCTCCCAGTACAAATACGCCTCTTGTTTTACATCCAACCAATGAAACAAAAACAGCCTTTATAATTTAATGTAATCTTCCTGCAGATTTCCATGGTATCTATTACAATTTTATTAATACCCTAAATTAATTTAAGGCATTGGAAACCAAAGGTGGGTGTCAGATAGTGTGCCAAGGTAACGACTGTGTCTTCTGAATTATCTGGCACTGGTAGTGGGTTTAAGAGTGGGGCCTCCTGGGATCTTCAATGAGATACATCTTTCTGTTTCATATTTTAAAGGTTGTGAGGAGTTGGCTGAGAAAGAAGGGGACATGAAGTGTGTGGTTTTAAATCATCCAAAATTCAGATTTATCTCACCAATAATATATCACTTCAGCTCTGTTTCTTTGTTGGACTGTAAAGAGGTGGAAATTTAAAAAGGCCTGGAATAAACTTACGGACTGAAGAGAGACCTTCTTAGATCAGAAATGAGAACTTTTCCAACCACATTTTTCAGAGACTTTAAAAAAAAAATTCCCTTAGAAAATTGGCTTATCACTGGTAAATTATTAAAATAATTTTTTCTTTTTCAAACATAATACAGATTGTTTTTATAGATCTGTCATATAACTTCAAATGGAATAAATAGAATAGATTAAGTGAACTTTTTATTTCCATTCTAGTTATAGTGAAGGCATTTTTTTTTATTCTGGGTTAGCAGTTTCCTTTAGAAATACTCTGGAAACCCTTTATAAATGAAAGGAATGTGTATAGTATGTAAATTCAAAGTGTGCTGTCCTCATTTACCCAGTGGAATTCAAAATAAGCCCCAACTTGTGAACATATTAAAGCAGATTGAAATGGATATTAGCGGGATTTGTAAGGAGAAGCACTCTAGTCAGTCAAACATGCTATGCACGAGATCTTTGATAATGTTGTTTTACTGATAATTACCTGCCGGCTGTCACCTCAAAGTGGGATTTCATGCAGGTTCCAGTATTTAAATATTACTTTCACAGCCGAGCCTGCAAAGACACTTACACCAATCTGGCCATGTCCATTTTATTTCACAATTATCTCTGTCTTTCTTCATGAAAAGCAATGCACTTAACTCCCTTTTAATTGTGTTTGAACTGTGTGGGCAAGAGATCTTCAATACCATGCTCTCTCTTCCCTGGTCCAGAGCAGGTTCTGCATTATTTCCTTCTCAGATGTCAGCAGATACCAGAATTACTGGAAAGCAGCACTTTCTAACTTGCATGAATATTCATCTGACCTCAGAAACTATTCTCTGGGCAAAGTAAACACCCCACACTTACATTAACTAAAGGTGGTTTAAGGAAGGACCAACTTATGTAGTCCTCTTGGGCTGCTAATGTCTGCTAGTCTTCCAGCCCTACAGAGAACTTCCTTTCCTCTGCCAGTATCACCGTGCACCGCCCCCACAACACTTTTTTTTTTTCTCATACTGAACTCCTAATTAAATTTAACAGTTTCAAGAGTTTAAACTGTATACCTTTTTAATTGTGTCCTACTTTGTATTGGCTGATGCACAAGTCTGAAAATGGATATTACAGCTTTTTATGATATAATATCACCCTAATTGGTGCTTCATAGGCCGTGGCTGAATTCTTTTCAATTAAGCTCTAACATACAGTAACTGTTTCTCTCTGCAAATGCTGGAAAGCCATTCACAAGAGAGGACTGGTACTGCACAATTCCAAAGTACCTTAATGTGTCAAAAATGTTTTGTGAAGAAAGCTACACTGTAAATGCAATCACCTACATTGGTGTTCCCATTGTTAACTGGGAGTGAAAGTATTGCTAATTGTCCTGCGTTTTAGCTGGGTTTTTAAAGCATTATGTAGTAAGTACACCGGAGGGTCAATTTGTGAAGTGAAATACTTAGCATGCAAAGCGTAATACAAGATGCTGTGTAATACTTGACCTCTCAGCATAATAAATGTAGCAGTGAAACGCTGTGCATTCAGTATTCACTGAATAGAGCCTTCGCAGTGGAACAAAACCAGAAAATGTTCTCTTCATTCCTTTTTTTTTTTTTCACTAAGCGAAAATTATTCTTTATAATGGCCATTGCAGCAATTAGCTGGCATTTGGTAGAATAAATGTGCAGAAATAGCAATTTCTTATTTTAAATGAGATTTTGTATGGAGCCTGCAAATTACTTGAGGTATATGAATAATTGTGCTTTAGCTTTATGCTACAGAATAGGGTGTGGGTGAGTATAAAGATTTCCTATTTGCAGTTAAATGTTTAGACATTTTATTATTTTAATTTCACTCACAGTCTGCCTGGATTGACCTGCTTTCCCATTGATCATTTCATGTGCGCCTGGAAGCAAGTGTGCAGATGGCGGGAGACTCCCAATTAGTGCACCATGTTTTTTATGAATGTGACATGTAAGTGCAATCAGGTCTCCTCTGGAGGCAACAGCAGTGTTTAGGGTTTGGGATTTTAAATCAATACAATTTAATAATTTGCATGGAGTGAATGCTTATCAATATTCTCTGTGGTCAATTGGAAACTTCATTAATTTTTTATCAAAAGTTTTTTACCTTATTGAAATGCAGTCTTCCAGGCATTCATGATCCATCTAATTAGGCTTAAGTAGGGTATTTTTTTCTCTCTCAAAGTGATTCAGTTAATTATGTCCATATATTCATAATTATAAGGTAGATGAGTTGGGTAAAACTGAAATTATGAAATCTCCAGAGAGATTCTATGAGGCTTAGAATGTGGAATATTAAAAAAGGATGAGTAAAAAATTTATGGCAAAGAAATACTTTTAAAAAAATCTCCGTCAGCCCACCCCATTCCAATAGCCTTCTCACAAGGTTTTGTGCATTTAGTTTTCCATTTATCATTTATAATCCAACAACTTCTGAAAATTGATTTTAGATAATCACATAGTAAATAATAATTAAAAAGGCAAAATACTACAAATACTGGGAACATTTGACTAATGCCTCGAAAGTTATTTTTAATTTAAAAGAATTTAAAAGTGAACTATTCAAACAGTTTTTTAAGAGTTCTGTTTGCCCACTGGCCACCACTAGTCCCTAGTTCTACCAGTCCCCAATTCTCCCACAAGTTGTAACCACTTTAGTCAGTTTCTTATGTTTTCTCTTTCTACATTTTCAAATTCTCTTTTTATTCCAGTCCCTTGCACATTTTACTTACATATTCTAATTACACATATTCTGCATCATATCTTAAATTTCAAGAATTAAAAAAAATCCCTAGGCAACTTTTCTAGCCCAAGAATTTTTTTTATCTCTAAACTTACATTTTTAGTTTTTTTCCACAAAATTAATTTGTCTACCCTAATTTTCATTTTACTTAAAAGCTAAGCATATATAATGTTTTACTCAAACTAATTTTCTTTCTACCATTGAGTGATACAAAAAATTCCTCTGCCAAATGCCATAATGAAGGTACCCATTATCAAATGATGAAACTCATCTGTTAAATCCAACCTGTGTTTCTACAAAATTGGAAATAACCCCAGTTAGTCACTGCTAATCTAATCTGGGTAAAGTGATGTTCTCACATAGCAAGCAGATACCAGTCTTTCATTGCTCAATAAGCAAGACTTATCAGCTGAACTTCTTCACATCAGGCCTCAGGGAGGGTGCTGGGCCATTTTATTACTGTCTTTGCTTAATGATCATGCTCAAAATCTTCAGAATATTGCATAGTCACTGGCCAGAAAGAATCGTGTATGATTTCTGTCCCACTTTAATGCCTCATGATTTTTTTCCAATGGAGCAAATAACAAGTCACAATCAATCATATTTTTAACATTTGAAGTGATTTATAGTAGACCCAGGTAGTTGACTACAAGAATAAATTTTAAAAATTATATATGTGAAATAAAAGAACATGAGATATAACATTTTTCTTTCTAATTATTTCTTTCTGAAATGTTCCTCTTGAAACTTTCCAAGGGAGAAGAATGTGGTGGACTAAGGGCAAAATTTCATCTACATATTTGTGAGATATAGGTAAATGCAATATAAATAACAGTATGGGTAAAGATATTGGTATATTAAAACACAGAAAGAAATGTTAACTGTGTTTTCATATTGCTGCTATTAACGAATGAGGCCTTGGATAATTCTTTTTTTTTTTTTTTTTTCTTTTTCTTTGAGACTGGGTCTTGCCCTGTGGCCCAGGCTGGAGTACAATGGCGTGATCATGGCTCACTGCAGCCTCTACATCCTGGGCTCAAGGGATCCCACTTCAGTCTCCTGAATAGAGTAGCTGGGACTAGAGGCATGTGCCACCACACCCAGTAATTTTTGTATTTTTTGTAGAGACAGGGTTTCACCATCTTGGCCAGGCTGGTATCAAGCTCCTGGGCTCAAGAGAGGTCCCCACCTAGGCCTCCCAAAGTGCTGGGATTATAGGTGTGACCCAACGCACCCGGCCAATAACTCTTTTCAAGATGTTTCAGGTCATTTTGATCATCTAACAACTCTTTAACACATCCGTAGAAGTAGGCAGGTGATTTGAAGGATAGTTCATTTAAAAAGGGATGGTACAAGTAGTGAAAATTGGTTGTACATTAAGCTATTATTCTCAGTATCATTGAAAGTTTTACATTATTGTAAAACTAGATTATATTATTGCAAAATTAGATGACAATATTCTTACCTGGAACATTTACTTGGGTATAACCTTTCTCTTTCAAAAGTTGAGTAGAATATCTATATAGGGGGTACTTCCTGCATTGAGTGTCTTCTTCAAAAAAGAACCTTACTTTTCTGTCCCAAGGAAACCTAGGAAAGGGCTTCATTGCAGTTCACCCAAACTGAATGACTCACCATTTTCCCTGTCTCTTCTTGCTCTCCTCATCCTGCCTTCCCTCGGGATGGGTCTCCACTATGGGGATCCTCGCTTCGTTCCTGCCTCTGGTTGTCCAATTTCTTCTCCTCTTTCAACACCTAGGTCAAGTGTTTTCTCTCCTATTAAGCTCTCTCTGCTGTCCTAGTTGGAAGGAATTCCTCTCCTAAACCAGAAGAGCAATTTACCTTTCTTCCTCTTGTATTTATGTACACTTGATCACCCCCCTGCTTGACTACTGGCTTCATAGGAATATGATTCAAGTCTGCACAGATTCCAGGGCCTCACAGTTTGTGAGTGTACAACAAATACTTCTTGAATGAATAAATTGGTAAAATTTAATGCTGGTCAGTGATCCGTTATTACATATGGTGAAAAGCTCCAAACAACCAAGGAAATACAAACATTCCAGGAACAAGACTTTATCCATTCTCTAGAATACAGCATTGAGTTTTTCTAATATTCTCCTAAGTCTCCATATAGCAGGCAATTTCTGGTGCTTTGGATTTATCTGGACCAATGACAAACTAGTTGGCAGCTCAGCTGAGATCTTTGCTGCAGGGCTGCTGTGCAAGCAATTCAAAACATAGATTAACAATTCTTTTCAACCAGCCCTCAATCATGAATGTCACAGAGATGGATTTCTGTGACCTTGAATAAGCTATTTATCTTGCTAAGCCTTAGTTTCCCCATCTACAAACTGGGGACAATAATACTTGTTTCACATGGTTAAATTAGATTAAATGAGATAAAAGTGCCCAAAGGATAGAAAAATGGTAAAATTATGGCGAGGCTGTCAAAAATAAGTTCCAAGGAATCAGCCCAATTTTGTGAACACATATCTCATTGTATTATAATTATCTGGAAACAGTCTATCTCCATTACTAGACTGTGTATCATGTGAGGGCAAGACCAAGCTCCTATTTATTTCTGTATCCCCAGTGCCTGAGTCCTGGCACATAGTAAGTGCTCAGTAAAATCTAGTGAAGTGAATGAAGAATTGAGGTTGTGCCTCCACCACAATTTAGCTACCTGTTTATTCTCAATACAAGCAAGAGGTGGCAATTGAGATGTTCCTCTTATCAGAAAATAAGTCACAGTCACAAAGGTATTCATCAAAGTGAGAGCTCACTCACATACAATCAAGAAATTCAATTTATTTTATTTTAATCCTGGACCATTGAGAGATGGTGCCATTGAGGGAAATCAGTCTTCTCTAGTATAGGGTATGCATCCTGCAATTAAATTATTTTTAAATGTTTATCCAACAACCATAGGCTGCTACAAAGGGCTGTGAATCTTTGAGATTAACCTCCTGAAATTCTGCATAGTGTTTTAAATAGTAAGGATTTGCCACTTCCTTGTCTTAAGGGGAAAATGACATTTCTCTTACTTATGGCTTTCTGGTCAAATCCCTGAAGTGGGATTTCTGGAAAGACATGAGAACAAGTTTTGGGTACATATTTCACAAGGAAGGCTGTGGAGGTATGCAGAGGAGGCTTATCAAATGTTCTTTCCATTTGGACTAGCGTTCTGGGCTTCAAAGACCTTTCTATACTTGGCTTTTCCTTCCCTCAAAATTGTAAACATTTTAAGAAGCAATTTCTATGTACTGAAGAACCACAATACAAATCTGAACATTTTTCAATTTATTCCTGATGCTTATGCTTTATAGAACCTGGTTTTTCATGCTGTTTAGAGTCTGAAAGTTTCAATTGTGCTTCTGTTATGCTCCTTTCCTTGAGGAAGACCAGGTTCTAAGAGCGCCCCTCCTCCTACGGCAAAACAAAATTGGTGTACAATCTGGGGTGACATTGTGGCGGTCTCGTCCCAGACCTTGTTGAAGGTGGATAAACCTGAACAAACCCTAGCATCTTTCATGAATGTTTATTTGCATTCTGGGTCATCTGGCAGAAAAAGTCATTTATTTTAAAAAATAGTAAAAGCACCTAATATTTTTTGAGGGTTGTGTGGCAGGATCTGCACCAAGGACTTTACAAAAATTGTCTCATTTGGTCCTCACAACAGTCACAGGAGGGAAACCTCACATGTGACTGGTGAGGAAACTGAGCCTGGAGGTTGGATGGCTTTCCCAGGTTCTCTGGCAACTCTGGGAGAGAGCAGTGCAAGCTCAGATCAGCGCAAACCCAGAATCTGAGCTCTTAGTCTTTGCTCTTCCATCTCTCTGACTTCAAAGTTTTCTTCACCAACTCCAGTGGCTTATGGGCAATGATGCATGGGGTGACCAGCAAAACACACCGTTTTCAACTAAAAACAACTGTCAGAAAATCTCATGTCTATCTAATGCTATGAAGGGTGGGCTGTGTGGGAGAGGCAGTTAGGGAACAAAAGGTGACTGGCCAGCTTGGGGGGGGGGGCGTTGGTTCCATAGCCCACAAAGAATGAAGGCACAGACATTTCTATCCATGCCTGAGGGACAGCACACTCACCCAGATGAGCAAGAAATGGGCTTACACCAGAAAGGAGGGCCCAGGAACGAAGGAGGAGACCCCCTAGACGCCCTAGCCCAGCTATGCCTCTGAACCACCTGAGGCCCAGGATACTCCAAACCCTGGTGTGGGCAAGGGAGATCCATGTGGACCCATGGAGCCCAGAACCCAGCTCCTGGAGAGGCCTTCTACGTATTAGGAGATAATACCTAATACTTAGAGGAGGTTAGGGGGAGGAAGGGAAAGAACAGTGATGACCTTTGCTCCAAAACACATTTTCCAATATAAGGGAGGAAGTAAAACTGAATAATTCACTCAAAGAAATGGGTAATAACACAGCTGGTAAACCCTGCCACAATATTCCCTTCAAGTTTTATTTATTTAGCATTTATACTAGCAGTTTTCAAAATTTAGAGAGTAAAATAACCTGGGAAGGTTGTTAAAATGCGTTTACCCAGCTCCTATCCCTCAAAATTCTGGTGCTGCAGGTTTGGGGTGGGTTCCTGGACTCTGTTTTGGACAACACCCAGAGAGATTCTCATGTCCCTCATCAGAGAAGTAAATGCTGAGAAAACAGCCCTGGAGTTAGGTGAGTCCTTGGAGAGCTGACATTCTGTGGGGTTAAGGTGAAACCTATCCATCTATCTATCTATCTATCTATCTATCTATCTATCTATCTATTGAGATGAAGTTTCACTCTGTCACCCAGGTTGGAGTGCAGTGGAGTGATCATCATCGCTCACTGCAGCCTAGACCTCCTGGGCTCAAGGGAGCTTCCTGTCTCAGCCTCCAAAGTAGCTGGGACTACAGGCCCATGCCACCACCCGAGGCTGTAAAGCCTAATTAATCATATTATTCCCCAGGAATGCTTGTGTTTGAAGAGCTAGCAACAGCTGACCATGTCTATGGCTACTGCCCAAAAGTTTCCTATATTCCTTCAACATCTACTTCTAGGATAAGTTTTAGGCAGGACTGAGGGTGGGTGAGATGACACTCTGATGTGTCCTCTGCTGGTCTTAGCTGGGCAGGCTTCCAGGCACACTCTGAATGAGGCGGCACTCCTTAGCTTCAAGGAGGACTGTCTTGTGAAGGAGTAGTCAGAGTATCTTACCAATCGTTCATTCATTCTGTAGTTGTAGAAAACTTTTTTGTTTGTACTACGTTTTAGGACTTGGGCCTTGCTTAAGCTTCTCTTTCTTCCTAGAAGGTGACTGTCTTCCAGCTTGGCCCAGTTAACTTTACTCTTCCAGATCTGTCCTCCCTAATGAGGTCCGTTCCTCTAGTCTATGCCCTGATGGCATCATAAACCTGCCAAATGTGATTCCTGAGTTAATGCCCTTATCCCCACTGCTTATAAACTACATGAGGGCAGGAATCATGTTGTTTAACTCCAAGTCACTTAAAAATTATTTGCTAAAATACAATTTTCTAAATAATACTTTGCCACATTTAGCAAGGCACCAGCTTAACAGAGTAGATTATTTTTCTATTTATAAATTAAACAGCAAATTGTATTGGATAGACTGTTTTAACACCTTTTGATGATTTCTTTGAAGGTTTAGTTGATTTAGTTTTGTCTTCATAATATCATTTTAAAGAGGTTCAACAGCTAAGAGTGATAGAATGGTATAGCCTTTTGGGGTATATATTTAATTGTTGAGGAAAGGGTATTTAGAAATCAGTAATATAGTTCTTTTCCTTTACCGGCACACCCAGAAAAAAACTGCTTGCCGCTTTGGGTTTAAAAGCCACATTTGCAGCCGTTACTGGGCCGGCTGTAGTTCCCACGACCCCGCAGCTTTCCCTTGCCAGATTGATCCTGCCAGAACCAGGTGAGCCGCTGCCCACACAGAGACCCCCGGCCAAAAGGCAAACGCCCTGGGGGAGCCTTTCTTACCCTGCTGCCTGGGACTGGAGAACGCCGGAGAGGCCGGGAGAACGCCCGAGAGGCCCGGAGAACGCCCGAGAGGCCTGACAGAACCACGCGCCAGGCCGCTGCGCTCCGCTCCCCTGCAGACTCCGGCTGAAGCTCGCCCCTCCGGGTTGTTTTTCTCTGACCAACCTCTGCGCAATCGCGGTTCAGCCCCCGGGGCTGGACTGTTCCTCACCAGCAAGGAGCAGAAAGTGGGGAGTGCTCACCCTTTCCACCCCACAGCCTACGGCAGGTTTTGGTTCCAGAGATAATATCCGAAGGATAGAGAAGGAGAGGGAAAGCGGAGAGAGAGCTTGAAGGTAAAAAAACTGCGCTTTTAACTTTGGTTGGGTCGTGCCTCTGACGCGCGGTGCTCGGGTTCCCCTCTGCCCTGCCTGGCTGCGCGGCTTCAGGAGATTTTGAAGAGACAGGACAGAATGGGGCCGGTTTTACTCACGATTTTGAAGTTTCTTTCTCTGGCTGTACCCCTCTTCTGGCTGTCACCTTTTTTGGTGTACCCCTCTCCTGGCTGGCTCACCAAATGTAATATTGGGGTGTAGGGGCTCAGGGTACGCTTAGCTTCCCTAAGAGACTTTCTCCAGGTGCTTGGTCTCCCGCCCTCTTAAGAATAAGAGGGGACCAGGGCGTAGGAAATGCTGGAAGGGTTGTAGAAAGGGATTTTATTTAGGTAGAGAGAGAAAAAGGAGAAGGAGAGAGAAAGAAACGCTAACTTTTACACTGAGAGAAGAAAAGCCGCTCTCGCGTTGAGTGAGAAGGGTTTCTGGAGGGCGAAAAACAGAGGGAAAGCTCCTCTCACGCTGAATGAGAGAATTGAGAAAGATGGAATCCCGGAGAGGAAAGCAGCTTCCACACTGAGTGGAAGGGAATAGAGACAGATGGAGTTTAGGAGGGGAAGACAGGCTTCCATGAGAGTGTGGAAGGGGACTCCAGAAGGGAAGTCCAGGAGAGAGAGAAATGGCTTCCACGAAGGGAGTGTTTGTGGAAGGGACCCAACCGAGGAGTCTGAAGGGGTGTGGAAGAAGGGGACTTTTAACCTGGGAGGAACCCCCACCTTCCCTAAGACCCCAGGCCAATGAAAGGAGTTCATTAGAACTTTTGCTGGAGTGACTGACTCTTGGTTTCCTCATGTGCCAGTGAAATTTAAACATAAACTTAAGTCTCCTGGATGGAGAGAGATGGGAGGGGGGCATGGCGCTGGGAAGTTTCTGCCCTTAAAACTACGCTCCCCTGTGGACCCCGAGAGAGAACACCTTCCCTCAGAATGATAGTTTACGTCAAATTCAGCTGTGCAAACTGTTCTTTGTAGTTCTTCCTAATTCGTGGTATAATTTTCCACATTATATAAGTTATATGGAAGATGTTGAAAGTTGTTTATGAGGAAACCATGTTATACTGAAGAAGCACATTTCAATTTATATTTTTCCACCATAGACAATTCCTTTTATATTAATTTTTTCGTGTATCTCTTAGTTGTATTGTGTGGGTATTTCTTACTCATTGTTTTATTCCGGCTATTAATCACTTGGAAATTGCATGTATTTCAATTTTCGTCTTTTAGTCTGTGACTATTATGGTGTCTTTTGATTCACAGAAGCTGTGTTTTGTTTTATAATTCATGGTTTTTCTTAATAATATGTTTTATGCCAAACTTTTAAAAGTCCTTTCTTCCCCTAAAGTCATAAAGATATTCTCCTATATAAGTAGTTGAAAAACTTTTTCTTGCATTTAGATCATTAATGCAATTAATCCTATGTAGGAGAAGGACATTTATTTTCCATGTGGATAAACAGTTGTCTCAATTATTAAATTGTCTACTCATGCCCATTTGTATACAATGACATGTTTGTAATATACTAAGTTTTCATAAAAGCATGTGTTAATTTCTAAGTTCCCCATGTTGTTCTGTTTAGCCAATCATTTATTATATCTGTTTCAATAGTAGATTGTGTTATTTTTCATAATAGTCAAAAGATGTTTTGAAATCTGATAAGGCAGTATGCACACATTTTTTTCTTCACAATTTTCTTGGATATATTTGCCCTCATGCTTTTTCACATAGATTTATTTTGTCAAGTTCAACAACAAAAAAAAGCCTGTTAGTAACTTTTCCAGAATTTCAATGAAGTTTTACACCGATTTGGAAAGAATGGATATTTATATGATACTGTGCCATCTTTTCACTTTGAGGGATCTTCTTTAATGCCTTTTAATGAATTAATATCTTTTTTTTCTACATAAAGGTAATATAGATACATCCCTAGGCAAATGATAGACTTGACTGTGATTTTAAACATTATGTTTTAACATATTCCACTTTTACAACTGCTTCTTGCTTGCAGAAATCAAGCAACTCTGCTGAACTTTGTAGTAGTATTGTACATTTACAGATTTTCTTGGGTTTTCATGTATACAATTATATTGCAAAAAAAAAGACAAAATTATTCCTTTTAAAGTCTTAGTTTTATTGATTTTTTTTTCCTTGATCCACAGTACTGGATAGGAGCTCCAGCAAAGTGTTGGGAAAAAGTTATGTCTCTGTTTCTGACTTTTAAAAAGCATATTTTATATCGTTCTATTGTGAATTATGCTTACTATGGGTTTGTATATTTATTTTATTCAATTTTAACATTAGCTTTTGATTGTTGTGTAACAAATTACCACATACTTAGTGGCTTAAAACAACACATGTTTATTATCTTATAGTTTCTGTGGGCCAGAAGTTCAGCATGGTTTAGCTTTGTCTTCTGCTGAGAGTCTCATAAGAATAAACTCAAGGTATGAGCTGGCCACGTACTCAACTAGAGGCTACACTGAAGAAAAAGTCTTCTTCCATTCTCATTCAGGTTGTTGGCAGAACTTAGCTCATTAGAATTGTGAAACTGAAGTCCTCACTTTTTTGCTGGCTGACAGCTGAGCACTGCTCTTGGTCTGGCACTAGAGTCCCTGCTACAGACTTTCCAAATTAGATCTCTTCATAAAGCAATGGTCCAGTCTCTTTGAAAGGCTCACCTGTGTTGCTTAGTCTCCTCAAGATAATCCTGTTTCCTGACTTCAAAGTAAACCAATTTAGAACCTGAATTATATCTACATCAGTGAAATTTCTTCACCTGTGTTATAAAAGTAAATTAATTACAGAAGAGGTTTTGTTTTCCATAATAAAAGTCTCTAGCTGTGAGTTGTGGGCTTGCCTGTAGTACCAGCTGCTGTTCAGGGTGCTGAGGTGGGAGGATATGGAGCTCAGGAGTCAGTTGGAGGCTGCAGTGTGTGATGATTGTGCCCCTGGACACCAGCCTGGGTGTCAGAGTGAGACCCCATCTCTAAACAAGGAAACAAAGAAATAAGTAAATAGTCCTAGCCATAGTCATGGATAGAGAATTATACAAAGGTGGGTATCCAAGGGACTAGGAGGAGTCTTGAGGTCCAATGTAGAATCTGTTACTACAACATTATTTGCTAAATTAATATCAGCCTTTTTCAATTCTTCATTTGTCCTACTTTTAATTATATTTATGTTTATATTTATTACTCAATAATAAAAACCATAAGGCCATAGCCTTAAAGTAAATCTTGAAATAGGGGAGTATAAATTCTTTAAATTTGTTCTTTTTCAAATTTGAACACTCTTTTTTTTTTTTGTATTTTCACATACACTTTAGCTGATTATTTTTTATAGATACCTCATATTCTCTGACTTTATTAAACTTTATTTCTGGCATCTTTATAGTGGGATTATTAGGATTTTCTATGTACACAATCAGGTTGTCTGAGAATAAAGACAGCTTTTAGGTTTCTTTTCCAGTGTGCATGTGTTTGATTCATTTTCCCATCTAGTAAATTGTTTAGATTTTTCCATTGTTGATTAGAAGAGGCAATGGCAGAAATCCCTGTCTTCTGCAAAATCATAGAGAAAAATAAAATTAGCTTTTCAGCTGTAAATAAGTTATTGGTAGTTTTTTTTAAAAAAATCATTCTCTGTATCAGATTAAGGAATTTCTACTACTAGCTTGCAGAGAGCTTTTTAGCATAAATAATGCTGAATTTAGCCATATGTAATTTTCTAGATCTATTGGGATCATTATGTGTTTTTGTCTCCTTTCTTCTGCACACACATAATATAGTTTTACTTTTGAATATTAAAGCAACCCAGCAGTCCTGTTATAAAATCCATTTCATCATGTTATATTGTCTTTTAATATATTAATTGAATCATATTTGCTACGTTTATTAAAATGTATTACAGTACTGCATCTATGTTTGGGAGAAATATTTGACTGTAGTTTTCTTCTTGTTTGGTCATGTAACACTGTTTTCGTCAAATGGCTTGGAAGTATTTATACCTTCTCTATTTTCTGAAAGAGTTTTTATTAAATTAGTATGCTTTTCTCTTTAAAAAAAAAAAAAAGAAATCAGTAATATAAACTCTACTTAAGATTAGTATCCCAATTCTGATATTCATTTCCCTAAGCATGAAATTACTAAAGAAGGATTCAGAGCAACTAAATCAATGTAAATTGCAGAGATTTTGGATGTTAATTATTAGGAATATAAAATCAAGGCTGATCTGCCATTCAAGGTATTGGTGAAAAAATATAAAAGTGCTGGAAGAGAAGTTTTAAATGATGTTTAGAAAGATAGGGAAAAACTCTTAAATCAATTGAAACAACCTCATTCCATGTGTCATGCTGAAATTAAAAATTTTAATTGCTACAGGCTAAAATTAAGTCCACCAGCCACTGAACAATTATGAAAATAATACTAATTATTGTTATAATTTGAAAAACGTAGAAAATGACAGAAACTAGAAGTAGAAGCTAAAGATGAAATGCTTAGTTTTTATTTTCTAACAAGGAGAAATTGAGATAACTTTACCTGGTTTTAATGCACCAAAAGATTTGAAATGAAGGCACACAAGTTTAAAATGCATAAAAGAAGTGAGGAGAATCAGAGGAATTGGCATAATGAAATGAACGATAAAACCTCAAATTTGATTTGTATATTACCATAACTCAGCTTGCAAAAACTAAAAAAGATTTTATTGGCTTAAAATCCTAAAAATGCATTTAAAATCCTAAAAATGTGTTTAAAATCCTAAGAATGCTAAAACATAGGCAAAATAAGAGTGAACTGGGAAACAATGAAACAATAATATCATATCCTAAGGCCAATATCACTCTCAGAAATTAAAATGAAAAAAGCAATGACACACCCACACCTTTTTGAGACGGAGTTTCACTCATGTTACCCAGGCTGGAGTGCAATGGCACGATCTCGGCTCACCGCAACCTCCGCCTCCCGGGTTCAGGCAATTCTCCTGCCTCAGCCTCCTGAGTAGCTGGGATTACAGGCACGCGCCACCATGCCCAGCTAATTTTTTTTTTTTTTTTGTATTTTTAGTAGAGACGGGGTTTCACCATGTTGACCAGGATGGTCTCGATCTCTTGACCTCGTGATCCACCCGCCTCGGCCTCCCAAAGTGCTGGGATTACAGGCTTGAGCCACCGCGCCCGGCCTAAAATGAAAATTTTTAAAATATCAATTAAAATTAACAAAATAATCCTATAACTGCTAACTACTTGAGGAAAATGTAAATGAATTTAAAAAGAAATCTGTTTAAGGCTGAATATTTCTAGAGGAAATAATTTAATGTTGGATAAAAATATGAAATATTTTATGACTATAAAATACATTCAACTCATAAAAGGGTGGTTATCAGAGCTGGGAGGAGTGAAGTGGAAAGGAAAAGGGAGGGACTGATCACAGGATACAAAGTTTCAGGAGATAGGAGGAATAAGCTACAGTGATCTAATTACATGGAACTGTGGCTATAGTTAATAATAATGCATTGTATCTTCCACAGTTGCTTAAAGATTGGACTTTAAAAGTTATCACCACAAAAATGATCAGTATGTGAGGTGATGGGTATGTTAATTAGCTTGATTTAATCATTCCACAATGCACACATGTAGCAAAATATCACATTATACCACTTAAAAACACACAATTATTATCTGTCAATTAAATATAAACTAAAATTTATTAGAAGAGTAAATTATTCTTAGTTTTGACAAGTTATTTCTTAAAATGCTGCTACAAAGAGCAAATAACAACTAGCCAACTAAAACCATCTGATACACATTGTTGCAAATTTTACAAATAGTTAAAAGAAACATGTTTTTGGTAAATCATTGCATTTGGTAACTTTGGCAAATTAGTGATTCCATAAATTGATCATTTGTTGATTCTGTGTGTTTGAATTATTGCCAACTTGCCAAGTTCTTTTATCTAGGACAGGGTTAAGTTTACCATTGTATCTCCAAAGTCTGCTGCTGTGCTTGGTACAGTAGGTATTCTGTAAATAGTTGATGAACTAATTAATGAGTGAATGGTTTTGAGTGAGGCGAATACAAAAAGGCAATATAACTACCAATGCTCCTGGCTTCAAAGACCTTACATTCTAGTGTAGACTGAGTTATACTCCAACCATTTTCTGTTATTGATTATGTAACTATAGTGCAACTTCTTCTGTATGTTTACTTATTCTTGGATTCACATGAACAGGTGAACTTTACTGTTATACCGTATTTGGGGACTATTTAAATGAAACTATAACTTCCTTCCATAGAGAGACGAAAACACCTTTTCAAACAGGCCAGAGTGAGGCAATATTCCACAGGGTTTGAGAGCAAAATTTCTAATAAAATATTTAAAACCCTAAAGGTAAGTTCTTGCATATGTGACATTTGCACAGCAATTCATTCTGAAATGATTGCCAAGCTGACTTGAGTGAGAAAAGCAAGCGGAAGAAGGAAGTGCCTGGCCAGGTCCACCTATCTCTGAATCAGAGGAAGTGCTCAGGCCAGCATCATGAAACAGCCATGGTGGGACTTTTTCTTTTATTTTCTTCTACCCCTTCAACTCACCTCCTTGTCCATAATCAGAAATGAGAGGAAATGAGGCAAAGGTAAGTCCATCCCTAGCTCATAGAGCTGACAGAAGACAGGTAGGTTGTATAGAGAGCTGGGCACTGTGGGCACGGCCCATGTTATAGTGAGCTTGTGTGGAACTGGTACAGTAAGAGCAAGCGGCTTTTCCTGTGCAGTGAGTTGGAATTAAACATGCTAATTTGAGGTCTCTTTCAAGTATTTTGTTTAACTCCATTGGCCTTTAATTCCTTTATATTGCATCATTTAATGTAATGTTATTTATATATGAAGCATGTTATGCTTATTAACCAATGTGCAAAAATCTAAAGTACAGATTTTCTATAATGGGCTAATTACAGGACTTTAAAGCCACCTACTGAGTTTTGCTGAGCTTCACAACAGGTTCACTGAACTGGATAAATTTATTCAAACGTGTGGAAATGAACCCCATTCTATGTGCAACCGTACTGGGAAAACACACAAATTATACCTCAATACCAGTTTAATGGGTCAAACAGTGAACCTGAATACTGAACTTATCTACATCTTAAAATAGTGGGGAAGCCAGTGGTAAAAAAAGGAAGTGCCCATTCAAGGGAGTTTCTCCCTGTTTGTAAACAGTGGCAATAAAACAATAAGCCTGGCCATTAGGAGCAAGTTCCCCATGCTCAGAAAACAGAGGTGGTTGCCTTTCAATGACCTTTGAAAATACACAACTTTCATAACCAAACCCAAGAGTGGAACGAAATGACGAAAGCTCAGCAAACACACATCCCAAGTGCAGCCCTTTAATCTTTCCTGAGAACAAGAGGCACGTTTTCTTGTGTCATGGCTTAGGAGAAATTCAGCACAGGGTGTTCAGAGTTAGAAATACAAATAAGGCCTAAAGATGCAGTGAAATTAGACACTCTTCAAACCAGTTTTTTTTTTTTTTCCCTGAGCTTGATCGAAACAGGGATATGTTGATCATGTTAGTATTATTTCTTCATTAATCCACTCTCAAATGGTTTCTTTCATTTGAGAGTTCCAGAGGACTTTAGACTTAAGCTTCATAGCACTGTATTTAAAACTATTATTCTAGTATGAATAGAATATGGATTATGAAAATACAAAGATTGGGAAGAAAAAAAGAAAATAGAGGTAGACAGAAGTCTGAGAGTCAGGTCAGGAACAGGAGGTGAACGGAAAAAGCCTACTTCCTATACTGCATCTTTGTCGATGAAAGTTCTGTTTCCAATTAGATATATTCCCCCCCTTACACACACACACACACACACACACACACACACACACACTCTCTCTCTCTCTCTCATATATGATCATATATGCTATCAGTGAAAACAGACATTTCTTTTTCTATAGCATCTTGCAGCAATGATCTACTAATTTTGTCATGAAAAGGAAGAGAATGTTATTTCCAAGGCTGCAAGAATTCCGGTCCTGTCCTCAGGGAACCCTATTGACAATGTACACTCCACCCCTTGGCTGACAGTAAGTAGGGTGTTGATAACCTAATCCATGCTTTTCTCTTCAGGGTGATGCTGGCATGCCAGCTCTGGAAGCCGTGAAGCCTAGATTTATACAGCACTCTCTGCAAGTGCCACACACACCAATAAAAAGAGAGTTCTTCAGAAAATGAGGTGTGACGCAGGCCAGCTTTGCCAAGACTCTCGGACCAAGAAATAAGGATTTAAATATGAAATACTAAAATTTAACACATGACTGAAACAAAATAGATGGTGTACTACTGAAAGCGTTTGAGGTAATTAATCAATGCTGTGTTTGTACATATCATTAAATATATTATGCTCAGTTTAGATTTGATTTCTATGCTCCTTTTATAAAGAGTTAAAAGAAAATACATTTGAATTCACGCTGATACCGAAAACATGCTCCTAGCTTCTAGTTTTTTGGATTTCAAATCATTTCCATTAACAAACAGCTATTTGCCCTCTAATAAAATATGTCATTATGCTTTATTCACATCGCACAAAAGAATCACTGAAAAATCGCCCCAATGATGGCCAATAATTACACATTTTGCTCCTGTGCTAGCGATGAAGAAATCTGTTCATTGGAGAAAGCAGGTGCTAGGGCGTCAAGCTAATAGTCAATGTGTGCCACGGTAATTAGCCACTGCGATCGCTAAAATTAACAATTAGCTAACATGCAATTCTCTTTTTTGCAGGCTGCAGTTTACTTTGTAGAATCCTTGCATGTTCTTAGTAATTATTCTGACAGCTTATTATTTTTATTTTTTCTGGTTTGAACACAGCTTTAACATTTGCATCAGGCGACCCAAATGTTCAACAGGCAGAAGTGAAACAACTGCTTGACTAGGCATTTTTGTGAGGCACACATTTGGTTGTTTTCTGAACTTTTCATTGCTGGGGAGGGGAGTGGTAGGGGTGAGAGCTGTGATTCTCTCATAGCTATTGTCTTCTCCCCTAGGGCCTTCCTCCAGGCCAGCACACTCAGCCATCCTGAAGCTTTTAGAAGGAAAACTGCCCAGTCAGCGGCAATTTAGACTCTAGGGAACAACTCCAGGGATGAAGTGCCACAGTCAAGCTGGTCAAAACATCTTCCTTTCATTCTTCTTCCCCGGAGTGTGTCTTTGGTTAATGCATTCACTGCCCCCGCACAACGCCCCCCACCCGCCCTTACTGAGAGAGAAAATGTAGCATCCTGTGTGGCCTGTTCTCGTCAGGGGTGTATGCTGAGATAATATTGCTAGAGCCTTTTAATGGATAGAATTAGGAAGGCCTCAGCCTACATGCCGAAGAAAGAAAAAATTAAAAGGCAAAGGAATAATTTGTTTCCAGAAATCCTCTGGGAGACAGAAACGTGTTGAAGGCATTTAAGCATTCAAGTAAGATAAATCGTGGCAAAAATTTAACAAACTGTGATTCCAAACTATATTAGTTTCCTGTCGTGGCCAAATTACTACAGATTTAATGGCATAAACCATACACATTTATGAGCAATGCGTATGGTTTATGCCATTAGATTTATTGCTCATAAATGTGTATGGTTTATGCCATTAGATTTAACCTCCAGAACAATACACAGTTCTGGAGGTCAGAAGGCCAAAATGGGTCTCGCTAGGCTGAAATCCAGGTGTCGCCAGGGCTGCGTTCCTTCTTAAGGCTCTGGGGCTGAAGCTGTTTCCTTACCGTTTCCGCACTCCTTGGCTCAAAGGAGTCAAACACCATTGCATCTTCAAAGGCAGCAACACCGCATCTCTCTCACAATTCTGCAGCCAAGCCACCCTCTGACCACAGTTGGGAAAATTCTCCAATTTTAAGGACCTTTGTGATTACACTGGGCCCACCTGGGTAGTCCAGGATCATCGCCTCCTCTCAAGGTCCTTAATTTAGTCATGTCTGCAAAGTCTCTTTTCTCATGTAATGTAACATAGTCACAGGTTCCAGGAATTAGGACACGGACATTTTTGGAGGGCCATTATTCGGCCTGTCATTGAAACCAAGGAAAATATACATGGAGTAAGTTTGTATTTTCTACCCTAGAGAGTCAGTGCACATTTAATGTCAGGGATTGAATTATTTGGGAGCGGTGGGGTACACAGGGGACAATGGATTTCCATCGTTTCCATAGACAATGAACTCTTCATGGCCCTCCTGTGCCAGGTTCCCCAACTGAAAATGGAGCTAGTACAGGTTGTGCTTTGTCCTGCCGCTCCCAGTCTCCTGAGTTTGGAGGGTCTTCTCACCCTCTTATTGGAAGTGGCACTTTTTAGAGTGCAGGCTTGTCCTGGCTAAGAGCTATCATCACGTGTTCTGTGCTTTATTACAGAACTGCAGCACTCTGACTTACTTACTGTGAGAATGAGTGACACAGACTGCTGTCCACGGAAACCCTGAACAACATAAGGAACTCTGTCCACTGCAGTCCTAGCTACTAAAAGGTAGCGACAGAGAGGTAGAGCTACATTCCTGAGAAGTGCTGCCACCTTGTCCAGGTATGAGCTGATTTTCAGGGCCCAACAGGGCTGTGACAGATGCTTCTCAGCAAGGCCCAGAAAATCTGTAGAGACTCAGGAGGGCCCGGCTTAGCAGGAGAGGTCGGGAAAGTGAGCTGTGGAAGAGGCTGGGGCTAGGTTTGTGGTGAGAAAACACAGCAACGTTCTGTTTGTTCAAGTGGGAGGAAACTGGAATGAGTAGGATCTGCCCAGAAGAGGTAGGTAGGCAGGCGGGAGTCAGGCATCCTGAAAGCTGATCACTACTGAGTTTCAATAAGGTGAGACCACACAGTCTAAGATGGTCCTCGTTTAATGGCAAAAAGACATGGGGTATGGAGGTGTGCCTTGTTTTAAGAAAATCTACCCTTTGAAATAGAAATGTATTGGATTCTTTGATTTATAAGTAATTCACCACATAAGTTATTGAAGCTGGGCGTGATGATTCATACCTGTAATCCCAGCTACTCAGCAGGCTGAGACAGGAGGATCACTGGAGCCTGAGCTCGAGATCAGCCTGGATGATATGGTGAGACCCTGCCTCAAAAAAAAAAATAATAAAATGAAATAAATAGGTTGTTGATATAGTGAGCTCCTCCTATGTGTGTAACACAGAATTCTGTACACGCACAAGAAAATGTATTGTCCACTCCCAATAGCATATCTGTTGCATAAAGTGAGCTATCCACATAAGGTAAGGTTCCTGAAAAAGAGTGGACCAAGAGAACTTTTGGGAAGGATGGAACCAAAGCTTCAAAATGCTCTGCTAAACTCTCAAGGTGTGTGCTGCCACTCAAGAGGCTGACCAAGATGTTTGGGGAAGGCTTGGGAGAGGCTACACCCCTCCAGTGGTGACGCAAGGTATCAGAATGATGGCATAATGCAAGGCAGCATGTCTAAGGAAACGTGTATTCCAGTTTGAAGGTACCTTACCGGAGGATTTTCATTATCTCACATAAGAACAATTGTGGCTTATATAGAAGAACTACAGTGGCTTATGGCATGCAAAGCCTTTTTCATTCTCCAAGAACAATCAGTATTTCTTCATTGGTGACATCTTGCCAATATTCAAAGTCATTATTCTTAATTTTTTATTTACAGATAGAAATGCCAAGACAATGGTTTAGAAAATACTTTGGGTTCCTACAAGCCAGAAGAGAGTGGGGGCCAATATTCAACATCCTTAAAGAAAAAAACTTTCAACCCAGAATTTCATATCCAGCCAAACTAAGCTTCATAAGTGAAGGAGAAATAAAATCCTTTACAGACATGCAATTGCTGAGAGATTTCATTGCCACCAGACCTGCCTCACAAGAGCTCCTGAAGTAAGCACTAAACACAGAAAGGAACAACCAGTACTAGCCACTGCAGAAACTTACCAAATGGTAAAGACCAATGACGCAATGAAGAAACTGCAACAACTAACGGGCAAAACAATGTGCCAATAACAAAATGGCAGAATCAAATTCACACATAACAATATTAATGTTAAAGGTAAACAGCCTAAATGCCCCAGTCAAAAGACAGAGACTGGCAAACTGGATAAAAAGTCAAGACCCATCAGTGTGCTGTATTCAGGAGACCCATCTCACGTGCAAAGACACACATAGACTCAAAATAAAGGGATGGAAGAAGATTTACCAAGCAAATGGAGAGCAAAAAAAAGCAGGGGTAGCAATCCTAATCTCTGATAAAACAGACTTTAAACCAACAAAGATCAAAAGAGACAAAGAAGAGCGTTACATAATGATAAAAGGATCAATGCAACAAAAAGAGCTAACTATCCTAAATATATATGCATCCGATACAGGAGCACCCAGATACATAAAGCAAGTTCTTAATGACCTACAAAGAGACTTAGACTCTTGCACCATAATAGTGGGAGACTTTAACACTCCACTGTCAATATTAGACTGATCAACAAGACAGAATATCAACAAGGGTATCCAGGACTTGAACACAGATCTGGAACAAGAGGACCTAACATACATCTACAGAACTCTCCACTCCAAATCCACAGAACATACATTCTTCTCAGCACCACATCGCACATCACATTTGCTTTAAAATTGACCACATAATTGGAAGTAAATCTCTCCTTAGCAAATATAAAAGAACAGAAGTCATAACAGTCTCTCAGACCACAGTGTAATCAAATTAGAACTCAGGATTAAGAACAACACAACTGCATGGAAACTGAACAACTAGCTCCTGACTGTCAACTGGATAAACAATGAAATGAAGACAGAAATAAATACGTTCTTCAAAACCAATGAGAACGAAGACACAATGTACCAGAATCTACGGGACACATTTGAAGCAGTGTCTAGAGGGAATTTATAGCAATAAATGCCCACATGAGAAGTGAGGAAAGATCTAAAATTGACACCTAACATTAAAATTGAAAGAGCTAGAGGAGCAAGATTAAAAAAAAAAAACTCAAAAATAACAGAAGACAAGAAATAACTAAGATCAGAGCAGAACTGAAGGAGATACAGGCGCAAAAAAAATCCTTCAAAAAAATCAGTAAATCCAGGAGCTGGTTTTTTTTGAAAAGATCAACAAAATAGACCACTAGCCAGACTAATAAAAAAGAAAAGAGAGAAGAATCAAATAGATGCAATAAAAAATGATAAAGGGAATATCATCACTGATTCCACAGAAATACAAACTACCATCAGCGATTGCTACAAGCAACTCTATGCACAAAAACCAGTAAATCTGGAAGAAATGGATAAATTCCTGGACACTTGCACCCTCCCAAGACTAAACCAGGAAGAAGTTGAAATCCTGAATAGACCAATAACAAGGGCTGAAGTTGAGGCAGCAATTAATAGCCTACCAACCAAAAAAGGCCCAGGTCCAGTGGGGTTCACAGCTGAATTCTACCAGACATACAAAGAGAAGCTGGTACCATTCCTCCTGCAAATATTCCAAACAATACAAAAAGAGGGAACCCTCCCTAACTCATTTTATGAGATCAACATCATCCTGATACCAAAACCCAACAGAGGCTGAACTGAAAAAGAAAACTTCAGGCCAATGTCCATTATGAACATCGATGCAAAAATCTTCAATAAAATACTGGCAAACCCATTGCAACGGCACATCAAAAAGCTTATCTATCACAATCAAGTAGGCTTCATCCCAGGGATGCAAGGCTGGTTCAACATACACAATTCTATAAACGTAATTCACCACATAAACAGAACCAAAGAGAAAAACCACATGATTATCTCAATAGATGCAAAGAAGGCCTTCTACAAAATTCTACAGCCCTTTATGCTAAAAATCCTCAATAAACTAGGTATCAATGAAACGTATCTCAAAATAATAAAAGCTATTTACAACAAACCCACTGCAAATACTGAATGGGCAAAAACTGGAAGCATTCCTTTTGAAATCTGGCACTAGACAAGGATGCCCTCTCTCACCACTCCTATTCAATATAGTATTGGAAGTTCTAGCCAGAGCAATCAGGCAAGAAAAAGAAATAAAGAGTATTCAATCAGGAAAAGAGGAAGTCAAAAGTCATTTGCAGACAACATGATTGTGTATTTAGAAGACCCCATCATCTCAGCCCAGAATCTCCTTAAGCTGATAAGCAACTTCAGCAAAGCCTCAGGATACAAAATCAGTGTGCAGAAATCACAAGCATTTCTATACACCGATAACAGACAAACAGAGAGCCAAATTAAGAGAGAACTCCTATTCACAATTGCTACAAAGAGAATAAAATACCTAGGAATACAACTAACAAAGGATGTGAAAGACCTCTTCAAGGAGGACTGCAAACCTCTCTTCAAGGAAATAAGAGAGGACACAAACAGATGGAAAAACATACCATGCTCTTGGTTAGGAAGAATCATGAAATTGACCATACTGCCCAAAGTAATTAGGAGATTCTATCCTATCCCCATCAAGCTACCATTGACCTTCACAGAACTGGAAAAAACCGCTTTAAACTTCATAGAACCAAAAGAGAGCCCACATAGCCAAGACAATCCTAAGCAAAAAGAACAAAGCTGGAGGCATCACACTACCTGACTTCAAACTATACTACAAAGCTACAGTAATCAAAACAGCATGGTACTGGTACCAAAACAGAAATATAGATCAATGGAACAGAACAGAGGCCTCAGAAGCAATGCCACACATCTACAACCATCTGATTTTTGACAAATCTGACAAAAACAAGCAATGGGGAAAGGATTCCATGTTTAATAAATGGTGTTGGGAAAACTGGCTCGCCATGTGCAAAAAGCTGAAACTGGACCCCTTCCTTGCACCTTACGCTAAAATTAACTCCAGATGGATTAAAGATTTAAATATAAGACCTAACACCATAAAAACCCTAGAAGAAAACCTAGGCAATACCATTCACAACTAAAACACAAAAAGAAATGGCAACAAAAGCCAAAATAGGCAAATGGCATCTAATTAAACTTAAGAGTTTCTGCACAGCAAAAGAAACAATCATTAGAGTGAACCGGCAGCCAACAGAATGGGAAAAAATTTTTGCAATCTACCCATCTGACAAGGGACTAATATCCAGAATCTACAAAGAACTAAAGCAGATTTACAAGAAAAAACAAACAAACCCATTGAAAAGTAGGCAAAGGATATGAACAGACACTTTTCAAAGGAAGACATAGATGAGGCCAACAAACACATGAAAAAATGCTCATCATCACTAGTTATTAGAGAAATGCAAATCAAAACCACATTGAGATACCATCTCATGCCAGTTAGAATGGCAATCATTAAAAAATCTGGAGACAACAGATGCTGGAGAGGATGTGGAGAAATAGGAACACTTTTACACTGTTGGTGGGAGTGTAAATTAGTTCAACTATTACGGAAGACAGTGTGGCGATTCCTCAAGGACCTAGAAATAGAAATTCCATTTGACCCAGCAATCCCCCTACTGGATATATATCCAAAGGATTATAAATCATTCTATTATAAAGACACATGCACACGTATGTTCATTGTGGCACTGTTTACAATAGCAAAGACCTGGAACCAACCCAAATGCCCATTGATGATGGACTGGACAAGGAAAATGTGGCACATATACACTGTGGAATACTATACAGACATAAAAAAAAACGATGAGTTGATGTCCTTTATAGGGACATGGATGAATCTGGAAACCATCATTCTCAGCAAACTGACACAAGAACAGAAAATCAAACACCGCATGTTCTCACTCATAGGCGAGTGTTGAACAATGAGAACACATGGGCACAGGGAGGGCAACATCACACACTGGGGTATGTCGAGGGTAGGGGGATAGGGGAGGGACAGCGGGGGGCAGGGAAGTTGGGTAGGGATAACACTGGGAGAAATGCCTGATGTAGGTGACAGGGGGTTGGAGACAGCAAACTACCATGGCAGGCGTGTACCTATGCAAAAATCCTGCAAGATCTCCATATGTACCCCAGAACTTAAAGTACAATTAAAAAAAAAAGAAAAAGAAAATACTTTGGGTTCCCAGATGCTTGGAAGAGTTGGGGAGAGAATCTAAGATTCCCAACTTGTGCTCTGATACTGGTCTCTTTGGGCTTCATGTTCCAAATATGGGGGTGGAGAAGTTGAGGAAGTTTAGGGTATATGAGCATGGAAGGTCAGGGAGTGTCAGCGGAGAGGGAGAGGATAGTATTTAGGAAACAATTAAGCATGTGTGCTTTTTGCAAAGCAAAGGGCTATGCAACCCCAGGTCTTGAGTGTCACAGAAGATTCTTAAAGACAAGATTCAATGGACAAAAATGATTAGCCATCCACTAAATGCTACCTTGTGGTCAGGATGGTGACTGCCAAGTCACTATAATTTAGTATACCTTAAACATATACAATTTGTATTTGTCAAGTAACAAAATAAAAATTAGAAAATAAAATAGAGGGTTCCATTCAGAAAGAAAACAAAAAGACACCAGGAAGGACATGGAAGGACAAGGGGCTAAGTAGCCAGAGAAGGGACCACTTGCCCCACTCCAGATATTTTTGTGAGTGCAATTAAGAGTCAAGCTTATTTATCCTCAAATAACTTAACTTGCCTACTTGTCAAGTGCAGCATAGGACATAGGCATAATCCCTAAAGTTCTCCACCATAAGAAACTTTGTACCCAGCCTAGAGCAGTTTGTTGGGGGACACCATGCCTCCTAGGTATGCACCTAGAGCCACTCCCACCTGTGCCTTTGCCCCTATGCGGCTCTGCTGTTCTCCTTCAGCCTCGTTATCTCACCACTCTGCTCCAGGAGTTAGTTCACTATGTGGGAACATAGAGTGGAATTGCTAGGCAAGTTGAGGGAAAGATGGCGGTATAAATGTGTTATGGATTGATGGTAGGTCAAGAGTACTCAAGTCAGGATGAAATAGCAAATGGAAAGAAGAAGGCAGGCTCAAAGGACTCACACCTATAATCCCAGCACTTTGGGAGGCCAAGGCAGGAGAATAGTTTGAGGTCAGGGGTTTGAGACCAGCCTGGGCAACAAAATAAGGCCCAGTCTCCACAAAAAAATACAAAAGTTAGCTGGGCATTGTTGGGTGCGTCAGTAGTCCCAGCTACTCAGAAGGCTGAGGAAGGAGGATCACTTTGAGTCCAGGATGTTGAGGCTGCAGTGTGCTGTGATCACGCCACTGTACTTCAGCCTGTATGGCAGAGCAAGCCCCTGTCTCAAAAAAAGGAAAAAAGGAGAATATGAAGGAGGGGTGTGTGTGTGTGTGTATGTGTGTGTGTGTGTGGGTGTGTGTGTGTTTTAGGGACTCTCAGAAATGCTTGTTCTCTTGATTCTTTTTCATCCAATGTCAATCTTGTTTTTTATGGGAGTTTAGTTTCCTTGACTTCCATTTCAAACACAGATTGCTAAGGCTGTATTTGCTCCTTGGTTTAAGCCAGGACAGCAGAGAATGTTTTGTCTATGTCTATCACTTTTCTAGGGCACTCTGCCACTTTCCCTTCTTTCTCCCAATTACTACTGTCAGAACAAGGTATCCAGCACTGTGCCATATCCTCAGGCAGGTTCTCTGCATCTTGAGGTTGCCTGGGGTGAATCAGGGCCAATGAGGTCACTGGGTTCTTACCTGCCCCATGGTTTGTTGCTCTGTGACTGATGGGCTTCTAGTATATAAACTGTCCAAATAGTGTTCAAGAATCCTGGAGATGAAAGGGGAAAAGAATATAAATGTATTTATTACCACTGAACACTTAAAAATGGCAAAGATGATAAATTTTATATGTATGTTTTACTTCAATAAAAATAAATAAATAGATCAGGCATGGTGGCTTACACCTGTAATCCCAGCACTTTGGGAGGCTGAGGTGGGCGGATCCAGGGGTTGGAGACCAGCCTGGCCAACATGGCAAAACCCTGTTTCTACTGAAAATATAAAAATTAGCCGGGTGTGGTGGCACGTGCCTGTAGTCACATCTACACAGGAGGCTGAGGCAGGAGGATCGCTTGAATATGGGAGGTGGAGGTTGCAGTGAGCCAATCTCACACCACTGCACTCCAGCCTGGGTGACAGAGTGAGACTCGATCTCAAAAATAAAATAAACAAAAATTTTAAAAAAGAATCCTGGGTTCAAATGAGGACATATTCACTTCACAATAAAGCCATATTGGAAGGGAAATCACTGTAAAATTTGACCACTGTGGAAATGGTAAGTACTATTACATTATAACAGGAAAAGAAAATCTTGGCATTAGAAATTCAGTCCTGAAGGCACTGTCTCCCCACGTCCTCATTCAAGTACAAAATGTGCAGATGTTGATCACAGGCGATCTCATTTCATCTTTGCAATAGCACATCGAGAAGCTCAGAATTCTGTGACATACCAAAATCCTGTTGATTTTACATCTCCTTTTAAAAACTTTTAGGCAGGTGGGGTTTTTTATTGAGACATCTAAATCTAGAAATCTAACTTTAAATCTTACCATTAAACATCTCCATGCTAGTATTTTGGGTGATTTAATGAGTGGCACCATTTAGAGGACATAAGGTTCTAATCTGAATTTATGAACTGTAAAAAAAGTGCCAGTATGCTGACTAACTAATGAGCTTTTTAATGATGAGAAACAGATAAAGCTTTAAAATGCAGAATGCTTATCAAGGACCTCAGACAATAGCAAAGTGGAGCAATTTAGAAGTACTTACCAGTGCGACTGCTGTGACAGCGAGAAGTGAACTATTTTCTTTCATTTTAAAGCACTGCTTTTCATACGTGGGAGTAATTTCTATATTTTCTTAACTGGAATTAGATGCCCTGGTATAATCCTCTTTTCAATAGGGTTCAAAATATAAATAACCTATTGATACCACTTGTAATAAAGCAATAGAAAAATGCCTCTACAAAGGGGGGAAATATCTGAATATCAACATGGAATGATGGGATCCAGGGTTTAGATAAGGTCGGATGTTTGGAACTTCACTCAGGGGAGCTTCTCTTTGGAGCAGCTTGAAACACAGGCATGCTTCCTGCCGGAGATGGCAGGGCCCTGGCTGGGATGATGTGACCCTGCCTCACATCCAAGATGTGAACACCTATAAAACACCTAAGATGACCCCACATCGTCTTAGGTGTTCCACAGGAAGTCTGGACTTCCAAAGAGAAGATCTGAAGTGTGCCTTTGCTCCTGTGCTCTGGGACACAAAAAAAAAATAAAATAACACTTTCCCTTGCTACAAGGGGATCTTTTCTGGGGGCCTCTAGAACCTGTTGTTCCAGATATCTCTATAACGTAGCACCGGCATGGAAGAGATGCCCACAGATCTACCACCAGGTATTGGGACCTAAGCCTGCCCTCCCCAACTTTCAAATGCTAAGTTTGAAAGTTCATAAGACCCAGAGGTAAATGAAAAGCTGGGATATGCTGGCAGGATGTGGCTTTGCTTTGTTGTTGTTATTAATAAGGAGCTAGACTGAGCTTGTCTCTTCCTTCCTAGGAAGTGAGCTTTCCAGCTGATTAATTGAATTGCCCTCCATTGGACAATGGAAAGGCTCCCAGAGATCAGGGCTTTCAGAGTTTTTGACATATGGTACAAACCTATTAGGCCCGACAGTTTCCATCCTCTGTATTAAACAGGAGAGGTGGCAATAGAAGGAGTAGGGTTAATAAATCCTCAGGCATTAATTGCTACAGAGGCAGCAAGATAAGGCGTGTCAGCTCTGGATTTGAATCACAGCTCTGCAACTTCCCAGCTGGGCAACTTTTGGCAAATTGCTTAATCTTTCTGAGCCTTGGTTCCTTTATCTCTGAGAGGATTAAGCAGAAACCCAGGCAACATTAGCTTCATCCATTTCAAAAGAATTCGGGGCAGAGTGGTGGTCATGAGAGAGGAAATTAGTGAGTAAGGTGCTGCCAGAAGTTGGCTTTCCCCGGGTTTTTGGTCAGGATACTTTTCTATGCTTGTTTCTAGCCTACCTCCTGCTTTTTGACTCAGCTCATTCCTCCTCTTCACCCTCTAACTCCCTCTCCTCTGTTTATTCCTTCAGTTCCCGAAGTCCTCTTTAATTTTAAACAAATCATCTTTCTTTTTAATTGCACAGGTTTTACTTGCTACTTCTGAATTTAGTTCAAATTATTTGACTGGTAAAACAAAAACTCTCTCCTGTCATTTATATAATCTATTAATTTAGGATTTCCAGATAAAATATAGAACAACTAGTTAACTCTGAATTTCAGATAAACAAGAAATCTGTTCCATGCAATATCTGTATTTTTATTTACTAAATCTGGCAACTCTCGTTAACTAAATGTGAACCAAGTTCTCCCTGATAATCTCTCTTTATCACTTTCACATTTTATTAATCTCGGCAAAGATTTTATTCATTGAATTGTGTTCTTGTAAAACTCGTATGAGTCCTGTAATCAGGTGCCTAGAATGCAAAGAAGCACAATTATTTCTTGTTCTATTTTGCTTTTGCCAGTCTCTCCTCTCTTCATGTGTCATGCTGCATGGCCTTGACTTACATAGACATGAGTTTATAAATGGGGGGACAATGGGAGGAGCAAAGGCCTGGGAAGATTTGGTGAAAATCTCTGCTCTATGAGAGGCAGGACAGTCACAGTGTGGGATGGGGTAAGGTCTAGGGCACCACCAATTGGGCACCTCCAATCTCCATTTCTCTTGGGTTTCCTCTCCCTTTAACTCTGATGACAGGCTGCTCATCACCTGATGGAGCACTGGAAGAGGCTAATACTGAGGAGGTAAAATCCTGTGGGTTTGTTGACAGAACTTAGGGGGCCTATAAGTTTGGATGGAAAAAATTATCTTTACTTTCATAACTTCTTTTCTTTATAGATATAGGCAACAAAACAATCGTTATCAGTACCTGTGACTATGTCACCAAGAGAAAGCACAGATTTTTAAAATAACACGTAAAGTTATTATAGACATTAACATTTAATTACTCATTCTTACTTCAAAATTATAGGAGTTGCTAGACCCATCCATAGATCATTAATAACAATAAAGAACTTGCTGAATATAAATTTGTTTTAAAAATATTTGAATAAGTCCATTTCAATACAACTGGTTTTCTTTGCAATCCTGGGTATTTTCTCTTATGCATTTAAAAATAATCTACTGAGAAGGGATCAGCAGGCTTTACCAGATTGCCAAAGGATCTCATGGCGCACACACATACAAAGTTAAGAACTTGGACGAGAGAAAGACCTGGGCTCACATATACATAATTTACTTTTCCAAACCAACTATCTCTAAGGCAAAATGTGCATAACTATCATCATTTTCTCTTTTAAATGCACGCTTCAGACTGCAGGTTGTCGTGTCATGACTTCCAAGTAACGTTTAATATCTTCGTAACCTAAATTTTACCTGCTTAGAATATTTGTTTGTTTGTTCATTTGTTTATTTTGAGACAGAGCCTCCCTCTGTTGCCAGGCTGGAGTGCAGTGGGGCGATCTCAGCTCACTGCAACCTCTGCCTTCTAGGTTCAAGCAATTCTTCTGCCTCAGCCTCCTGGGTAAGCTGGGATTACAGGTGTGTGCCGCCACACCCGGCTAATTTTAGTATTTTTACTAGAGATGGGATGTTTGCCATGTTGGCCAGGTTGGTCTCAAACTTCTGACCTCAGGTGATCCCCTCACCTCAGCCTCCCAAAGTGCTGGAACTACAGACATGAGCCAGTGTGTCCAGCCTGAATTTTTTTTTTTTTTTAGGAGTGGATTTCTAGAGAAGTACCAAGGCTTCAGGAAGACCCAAAAGAGTAGAAATAGTAAAAGAAAAATAATTAATTGACCAGATTCCAAGTTTACTTTCATTGGCTCCATTTTGAAACCCTTGGCAATAAGAATCATTGTAAAATCTAATTCAGGTTGAGCATCCTTAATCTGAAAATCCAAAATCCAAAACGTTCTGAAATTTAAAACTTTGTGAGCACTTACATGATGCCACAAGTGGACAAGTCTACACTTAGCACTTAACACAAACTTTGTTTCGTGCACAAAATTAGTACCGTATTGTGTAAAATTACTTTCAGGCTATATGTATAAGGTGTATATGAAATGTAAAAAAATTTGAGGTTGAGACCTGAGTCTCATCCCAGGAGACATTGTTATGTCTCCAGCAAATTGTCCAAAATCCAAAAATATCCAAAACATGTCTAGTCCCAAGGATATTCAACCTGTATAGTAAAAAATCTATATTAATGAAATATATTAAATCTATAATACCTTGGTAGTGTGTTTATATCAAAAGAGTGTTTATTTGATAAATTTAGATATAATCCCTGGGAGTTAGCTACTTTGCAATTTATCAGGAAAAGGCTCCTCTCTATAACCAAGTCAGATTCAGAGCCCAGGAAAAGACGGGCTCAGGCTTGGGAAGGAGGTAGCTGAAGCAGAGAAAGGGAATCTTTTACTGCCCACACCCCTTTGTTATTTGTGAGCTTCCAAGGGCTCTGGGAAGGTCGTGGGGAAGCAAGGGGCCTAGAGATGGGGGACTTCGTGATGGAAAATGGGCTGCTTGCTGGGTGGGAAGTGGGGGTGCCTGATCCTGGCATGGGAGGTCGGGGGGTGGGGGGACTTGAATGAATGCTTGGGGGTTGGACTGGGAGAATAAAGCCATGAAGGGACTGTTCTCATTAAAGAATCCATTTCCCATTTTCAGCAGTTTGCTACATTAACAAGCTGAGCCGTGAAAGGATTAGATCCGCTAAGTGAGTGCCTGCTCTGTGCACCATTGCAAAACACATTTCAGAAAGCAGTGGATTCGTCTTAAATGAGTATCTGCTGGAGGAGCAAAGCCCTAGGAAAACAAAGGGGCACGCCAGGGTAAGCTAATAATTCCTGCTGTGCTTTGAGGGCAATGAAATGACTGCAACCCTGAGAACTTTTTCTCCCTCCCCTGCAGTTGGTATAAACATAAGAGCCATTTTGATGATCATATCGACACCTCAGCAACAAGTGCTTCCCAGGTGCCAACAAAATGTCACTTTCCAAAGGGTTAAATGAACCAAAAGGCCTCACCCTCAAATATTCTTTTTCTGCACCCATTTAGTATGCATATCTATTAAGCAAAACAATGGGTATAGATTCATATCCTGTCTACAAATAATCGAATGATACAAGAACAAATCAACCACCAGCTGCTTTGTCCCATGCTATGCTTTGACTGGGAGGGGAAAGCCAAGTTTCGAGCTGGGTCTAGCCTGACTCAGGCCTTAACTTGTGAGTCCTGCTATTCTAACCCTTTCTCTTGATCTGCTTTTCAGCCTGTCTCAGCATACACAGCTCAGAGCAGCAGGGAAGTTGCTTAGCAAAGGGCCACCCACTTGCCTATTATTCCTTCCTCGCCTGTGACATGACACAAGAACAAAGTAGACATTAACCGCTACATTAAACCCAGAAAGAAAGTAATCAGTAACCTGTTATTCCCTTAATAAAGGGAAACACATGCAGTGTGAAATCCAGAAGACTAATCAATAGCCGCAGACAATGCAATGTGCCAAACAAATTGCAAATCAATTAGAATCCTTGTTTTCTTTGAAATGGTTCACTATATCTAAAGCAATTACTCCTTCATTAGACCTAATTTAACAGCATGACTGCCCTGGCTACAACTGGCAGCGTCTGGCTATCAAACGGAAGAATGGAAGCTTATTTCTGTCTGTCTGTGAGTCTAGCACCAATCAAAAAAAATTGAATTCCTTTATATGAGAGAAACTTTTAATGAATGAGTGGATATTTGTTTTAATCAAAATATCAGTACCAGAATGAGAGTTCCCTGCTCCCCCCAGGGAAGTTAAAAGAGAAAAGAGCTGAAGAATTATTGAATACAAACCTGTACTTTAAAAATGTATTTTTTCCATCTTTCTATGCGGGCTTCAACTAGATTAAAATGGCATTTAAGTAGGTAAAGTCCTTCCAGCTCTCTAAATCTAACACACCACTTGGTACCAGTTTCTGACTTTTGAAAAGAGAATCCTGGTTCTTATTGAATTTGGAGTATTCTTGCAAATGATCACCAAAAGAAGCACTAGTTCACTTATTACTAAAGCTATTTAAAAATAGTTTTATTGAGCTATGTACAACAAAATCCACTCTTTTTAAGTGTACATGTAGTAAACTTTGCAAATATATACAGTCATGTAACCACCACCTTAATTGTCATGTGGAATCTTTCTGTCACCCCATTAAATTCCCTTGTGTCCCTTTGCAGTCAGTCCCCTCCCCCAGCCCTGGCGGTAACCACGGTTCTGCTTTCTGTCAGCCCATTGCACTTTTAAGAACAGTTTCCCATCCTCTGGAAGTATAGGACTAGAAAAACATAATTGGAATAAAGTTTTTCTACCAGTTTAAGAAAAATGGTTTCATTCTGGTTTGAGGCAGCAAACAAAGAATGGAGGGAAATTACCTTTTTTTTTTCTTTGGAGTGGATTTCTAGAGAAGTACCAAGGCTTCAGGAAGACCGACATTTCTGGGAGCTAAAGTAAATATTTCTGAGCAAACTGAAAGTTTTAATAGCCACAACATCGTTAACTTGCTAAACCTATTTGATATTCCTACTTCCTTCTCTTTGAGGAGAGTCACACCTCTGAGGCTTTTTTAAAACTTAATTTTTCTGAACTGTTTTTTTCTGACTGTAAAAGCAATACATTTTGATTATATTAAATTCTAACATTAAAGAATTACAAAAAGTAGTAAGGAAGGCTCTTATATTTCCATTCCCTCCAGTAATTTTCCAAAGTACACAAACCTATATGCACAAGGATGTTCTTTACAGCATAGCGAGAATAGAAAAGAAATGGGAAATGCTAGGAGTTTGAGCCGTAAATTAAGTCACCCAGGAGCCTGTTTCCCTTCTTCCTTCCTTTGCTTCCCTTAAACAGCTTTTACTCCCCTCCCCTCCCCCTAATCCTCCTTCTTCACTTCACATCAAATGGCTTTTTATTCTCTGTATCCTTTGCCTTTCTTCTTTTTTTCTTTAGAGCTCAGTGCAGAAAATTTCTTGCACTGAGGGTACCCATATCTTTTGCAGGTCAACCAACCCATTTTCCATCTCCTCCTCAAAGGAAATATTCTCCCAAAGCTTTCACATTCTTAATGTAAGAATTTTTGCGACTCATGCTGCACCCTATCTTGCCCTCTTTAACCTTTCACTATTAACACTGTCACTCAGTCAAATTATTTTTTGTTTCTATTGGTTAGTCTGACACCCATAATTTCCCCTCATCAATCAATCAATTAATCAACGAACATTCATTGAAGGCCTGCTTCCCAGTAAAACCTGATTGGCTGGTTTGGGGAGCTGATTTATAAAAGTCTAATGAAAAATATTTGCAATGATGGAGGGTGGAATAAGGAAGTTATGAAATTTAATCACTTTCTAAAGTGTCTTAGTTTGCAGTTTAGGTCAAGCAAAAACTAAGGGGAAGGTAAGTGACAAAGAGTGCATCCCTCCTTTAATTCTGTCTTGGCTCACTCGAGAGTGGAAAACAGCATTAACAGAGGCTGCAGCTGCTCCAATCCCAGGGTGTGGCTAAAAATGGAGTGGCCCTGGGAAGATGCTATAACTAACAGCAGAGTATTTTTTTTAGCCTAGATAAAATATTCATAAACCTATTGCTATTTGTGCTTTTCACATTTGTATGTGTAGGGCATGTTTGTGTAAAGACACTATTGTCTTAATTATTCTTGTGCATCGCCTCCCACTTGTCAGTAGCTGAACATTTAGGCCAGGCCCAGGGGAGTTTCCACAAGGTAATTAACGGAGGGACAAGGGTTGAGTTTCCGCCCTCTGACAACATGGTGACCACCACCTAATTAAAAACTGAATAAATCAACATGAGATCTTCCAAGGAGAGGAATGGTAAACTCTTTACTTTGTGAGGTAAGGAGGTAAGGATCTTTTGGTTGTCAAGCAGTTTCCTAAGAGAGATAAATACATTGGATTTTTAAAGTTCCCACTTAGGGAGTCTTGACAGAAAACCCTTGACTCACGATTTTATGTCCCATTATCTTCACTAGTTAAGTCACTGCTGGCAATGTTCAAATTGTTGGCAGTCATTTAAGTGTTTTTTGCAAAGCAATGTCCTGCCCAAAGGAAATATCTGGTGACTCTGGTCCATAGACTTCACATCGTGACTGCACACGGTGTACAGACCTGATTCTTGCTAATGCACAGATAAAAGCCATAAGTGAATGGTGACAAAACAAATGGAGCCTGTCCTTTAAAGTAAGCACTGCCCTTTTGTTTGTTCTGCTATAGAAAAAAATGAATAGACGGGTCTTTTGCAAACTTTCAGTGTACCGACTTTTTATTCCCTACCCCACTTCTGGAAATAATCATTTTGATTATTAATTTTTTTCCCTTTAATCTCTTATTGACTATTAATATGAGTGTTTTATCCATCATGGGTGAATGCTTAACTAATACAGTTCTTCATACAAATGCAAACTTCCTATTTACTAGCCTCTGGTGCTGTGTCTTGCACCAGAGTGGTATCATTCAGCTTCAGTTGCTATAGCATTTTCAAGAACCTCCCTGTTCTTGTCATAAATTATCTTTAAGTGAAAAAAGCTCAAGGGAGGTCTGCAGCAAACTGTATCAAATAATGAATTTGTAAGCGGTGGAAGAAAACACTTATCTTTCTTATGCTCTTCTCCCATCGATTGTTCTGTGACCCTTCTTTGGGATACAGATGAGCATAACCCTGAAAAATGTTTGTGTTGTCTTTCTTTAACTGGCAGCCTGCGGGCTGCATGATCTAATAAATATTGGCAGGGCCAAATGAAATAATATAGAAGAGCTTCTCTTCTTTAAAGTCCACAGACCAAGAGACTCTTGTCACTTGTTAATATCTCCATCAAACACTGAAGTGTTAACATATGTGATACGACCACGCAATCAAGTAAGGACCGATTTGTTGACTAATTAAACCAACACAACAAGCTCTTTAGCACCTACAAGTGACAAGTTTAGAGCAGGCAAGTGGAAACTCTCAATTGAGCCCCCTTTTATGAGACTATCATGCCAAATTCAATTCTGACTGAGTAGTATTTGAATGTACTTGACTTCCACCATGTGCTGACATGCTTACAATAATTCATCAAGGGTGACAATAGCCCAATATTAGAGATTTATGATATATACAAAACAGTTACAAATGAAATGTAGCCCTTACATGGGTCTGCTTTCCTTACCCACTGCCTATTGATATTATAATTAATGGTCAATTACTTAGGCAAAAGAAAATAGAAAATAGTCATTACTGGTTTCAGTCATCATTGGACTTTTTTTTTCTTTTGGCAAATTCTGAAGGTAAATGGACCCATTTCCACAATGTTTGGCAGTTGCTTCAAAATAATAAATGGACATAGAAACCTGGTATTCATGACTCATTTCGGCAAGGAGAATGAGCTAATAACAAAATTTTAAAGGAAACTGGGGGGTACATTAAGTTTCCTGAGAAGTGGGAAAGCACTCTAAGATGTGTGTGCGTGGATAATACATAGGTGTTCTCTCTCTGTGCATCGTATACTTTCCTTCATCAACTGCATGGATGTTTTATATTCGGTTTCCTCATTTATAAAGTGAGGCAGCTCCACTAGTTTATTGCTAACATCCCTCCAACACCTAAACTTCCCTGGCGTCTCATCTGACCTCTCCATATCCAGGTTAATGAAAAGGGAAGCAGAACTCTTTCTGTTGTTTTCAGCATGCAGTTACTACCTCTCTCCTTCCTCCTCAGTACACTTACTTTTTTATTCTTTATATACACAAATTCCAATTTTTCACATCCAGCGCCAATCTTCTTTTGAGTGACCATATCCTTGCCAGCCAGACAACACCACTTGTAGGTAACCAGGAATTGACTATCGATATAAACATAACACATATACCTGCGGGTATAGGAGTCACACTTTCCAATCTCTTCATGCTTGTGAACAAGTAAGACGCATTGACAGTAGTAGATCCCCACCCCTCCAGGTGGTTTTGAATTCTCAGGGGAAGCTGCAGGGTCATGGCCCCTTAAACTGGAAGTGGCCTATAATCTGGGCCCAGCTGTAGGTGCTCTGCTTTAGACACACTGCAGGTTCTGTGCATCCCAGACTTGCAGGTCAGTAGTTTGGATCCCAGGCACTACATGCCTTTTTTGGCTTCTCTAGTGGAGAAGTAACTATGGGTCCAAATACCCAGCTGGCAACAAGGGTCAGAATCTGGTAAGATGCCAAATAGATTCCCAGCATACTGTGAGGTTGGCCTCCAGACCCTCAGTGGCCACATTCACATCCCGTCCATCAAAAGAGCCCTCTGATAATTCCCCCACCTTGTGATGAAAATGACTTGTGTTGAAAATGCTATGCCACCTGGAAGTCCTAGCCTCCTGACCCCAATGTGGGATCTCTGAGAGATATGCACATGACCATCCCTATTAAAGAGACAATTCTTATTTTCCCCCTAATCTTTGGCAGAATTACTGTCTATTTTGAATAGATAATACTGTTCAAAAATCAAAATGATGTAAATATATTCATTGAGATACTTGCTCATAGCTCACAGCTGCATCTCTGTCCACTCCATTTCCCATCTCCTTTTTGGTAATCCTTTTATTAGTTTTTTTATGTTACCTCAATGTTTCTTTAGGGAAATGTAAATGTAGATGTGTATTTGTTGTGGTTTTGTTTTTCTCCTTTCTTTCTTAACCAAAATTAGCATACTATATATTGTTCTAAGCCTAATTTTTCTTCCTTAACAAAGTACACTGGACATATTTCCAAATCAGTACAGAAACATCTGCATCAAAGATAAAAACTTCATTTCTGAACAGAGCTACTGCCAGAAACCCTGCCTTCAATCCTTCTTCAGGGAACTGCTGGGAGCATCCTTGAGGAAAACTAGAGTTTCTCCTGGAAGCCCAGGGCAATACTTTAAAAACCCATCTCCAGCTTGTGGGTTCCTAGCTCTCTAGACTGTCTTTGCTGCCCAAGACAATCTCCTTAAAGAGACCTTCTGAGAGGTTACTGCAGGAAAAGATGGTGTAGATTAAGACACTACAGATGGCATGAGGTGAGCTGAAACAGAGTCCTGGTCTTTAAAGTATCTGACATTTTGAAGGATTCCTCTAGGAATTATAACTTGTCCTTCTGAAGACCTTTCCTCTCTTGAGAAATTTCACTAAGTTTAGTGGCAGGGCTCACCCAGTCCTGACTTTTCTCCATTTGGTCCCTGAAGTCTGGACTAGTTTTCAGCCACCCAGGACATTAGTCTCTCCAAACCTACTCCCACTCTAGTTTTTAAAAAATAATATTTATTGCTTGCCTAGTTTTCTTCTTCTGATTTTAAAATTACCATGCTTATCATTTGGAAATTTGAAGAATGTAGAAATACATAAAAAAGAAAATTGTTATCACTTGTAATACTGGAAAACCACTATTAATATTTTGGTAATATAGGCCAGGCTCATACCTGTAATCCCAGCACTTTGAGAGGCCAAGGCAGGCAGATCACCTGAGGTCAAGAGTTTGAGACCAGCCTGGCCAAGGTGGTGAAACCCTGTCTCTACTAAAAATACAAAAATCAGCCAGGCATGTCACTGCATGCCTGTAATCCCAGCTACTCAGGAGGTTGAGGCAGGAGAATCACTTGAACTCCTGAGGCAGAGGTTGCAATAAGCCGAAATTGTGAGATCATGGCACTGCACTCCAACCTGTATGACAGAGCAAGACTCCGTCTCAAAAAAAAAAAAAA